>NC_135436.1:28801713-29101713 GCF_051991255.1 Vanacampus margaritifer | reverse complement strand
GACAAAAAAAAACAAAAATCGGGTGTGTGATTCGTGATTCTTGGGGTATTTTTGCAAAAGCATGTCAAAAGACACCTGTTTGAAAATAAATGCATATTATGCTTCACCTAAGCACAAACGGGGTGTTTTCCATCCGAGGAGAACATTAGCCTCCCCTGTTCTATTCAGGCCGCAGCCGCGTCATATGACCGCGGCTGATGGATTGGTCTTGTGGCGGCTGAGACGGCTCACGGGAGATTGCTACCAGATGAAAAGGTCTCGGGGTGCAAACTCAGAATAGAAGTAAGACTCTTGTATCGGGGATCAGATGGAATAATGAACAGCAGTGTTGCTACACGGAGGGAAATAAAAGAGAGGTTGGAAAGTTATTAAGTCCCTTCTGTGGGGATATTTGACAAAATAAAACAAGAAGAAAGTGAAATAAGAATAGAATAAACGAAAATATTAGCAACTGAAAAAAACGGTAAGAACAAATCGTGGCTGTTCCTGTGCGTTTCGGCCTCTTGGCGGCAGTGTGGTGCCGTGCATTCATGGCGCACACACTTAAAGTGAGTACAGAAGAAAGTTGCGATTGAATTCTATTAAAATAAATCGTTTTTCACACATTGAGAATAATTTGTGCCTTTGCATAAAGGTTATCTCATCAGTGGTTATGTGTTCCCACAACATTTGTATGTTATTTGAAAGAAAAACACTCCCCAAATCGATGCTAACTTTGGGAACTTAACTGTCCTCGCGCTAGATTAGCGAGGTTTTAAAAACAAAGCATGTTTCGTATTTAATTATACAGTGGATGTAATTCTTAACGTTGTATGTTTAGTTTTTCAGTTAACTCCAACTGAGGTGTCATTAACAATCGTAAAGGATGCTTAGGGATAACAAAATAACCACAATAACATATGCTACACACTTGCTAGTTGCTAATGCTACACAAGCAAAATGCTGCATTCAGGGTACTTTCACAGTGTCGGAAACTTTGCTTTTCTTCTATAACATTTTAAGAGGAAAATAATTGTTTTGGACGATTTTTGTAGGCCAATAATCGTCCGGTTATAAATGGCGGCCGATTAATCGGTCGGGCCCTAATGAAAATCTCAAGTAGCTCTAGACCAATCAGATGATGGGATTATTACATACTGCTTTAAATCCGAACAAGCAGTATCCTGGAAACAGATTGCATTCCAAGACCTAATTGTTTGCCAATTGAGTGTTTTGCTTTTTCTTTGGCTTTCTGTGGCTTTTATTGTGATACCAAAGTAGGACAATTTTATGGCTTGCTTTGAGTCAGTGTCGGTCATTTTGAATAGTAGTGAAATCAAAACTGAGTTTTGGGCGGTAATGCTGGGCTGAAGTAGATCGTTTTGGGATATTTCTGACAATACAGACCCAGACAGATTTTTTCCGTCCTTCCTTCTTGCATGTCGGGTGTCAAAATTATCTCATGCCAGATATCTCATTTTATATTGCAACAAGGTTTTATTGTTTTGGCACAGCTACGTTACATAAATCACGCCGCCGCAAGGAGCGCTTTCACGATGTCACAAAATATGCGCCGTCCGCTCTCACCTGTCTTGCCGTTTTTTTGTACTACGCACAAGAATCAGGGGATTTGCGGCCTTTTAGGTCAACACCATACGGCGCTCGCGAAGAAAACACGTTTTATGCGAGCGACACGCTCGGCCTGTAAAGTGACAAATCAAAATAATTACACAGGACGCGACTAACGCGGCCCAGATGTTGTTTTAGCTCGGCGGAGGGGGAGGGCGAAAAAATATGTGTACGCTTCCCTTAATCCGTCTAAAATGTACAATTTCAACTGGTTATGAAAATATTTTCTCTGGGAATATCCTTGGCGTAAAGAAAAAGCTGCGAACACAAGTCCACTTCCTGATAAATCAGACGCGGTTGCACACATGAGGAGATTGGACCGCAGAGCGTAAACAGCCTGCAAGAAAACAGTCTGGACCTTCGTTGGCAAATTAGCACACGTTGAGTTTTTGTGTGAGAGTCGAAAAGAAGAACAACTCGCAATCTCACTCAAGAAAATGCCTCTTGTATGTTATCATTTTCAAAAAGTCAGTCAGTCACAAAAACACTCACACACACTCTCACTCATTAACTCCTTCACTCTCACACAGTCACTCAACACCCACTCACACAAACACTCACGTCACTCACTCATTTATTCCCCATTCTCACACATTCATACTCACAGTCAGTTACTCTCACACACGTATACGCTCTCACACATTTCTACATGTATCTCTTACTTTCATACACTTTTCATACACATATAAAACACACACTCACACATTCACTCACACATATTCATTCATGCATGCATACAACCACTCACACATGCACACATTTTCATTCATTTACAAACTCACACAAACTAATCGCTTACACTCACAAATTCACACTAAAACCCGCACTCCCATATATACACACACTCACTTATATACTCTCACACACTCAAAATAACACATAAACTCCCATTCACTAATCAACCCACACTCGTGTTCACTGACACACTCTCACAAACACACCACGCACATTCACACGGTTACTCACTCATTTATTCCCCATTCTCACACACATTCATATCCTCACTCACTCATGCTACTCTCACACATAACCACACACTCTATTGATCACTCATTAACTTACATTTTCACACACTCACAGTCAGTTACTCTCACGAACTTATACGCTCTCACACATTCCTGCATGTATCTCTTACTTTCATACACGTATACAACACACACTCTCGCTCACATGCACAAACAGATCCACAAACTTTAGCTGAAGTACCAAAACCATCCCAGATGAAAAGCCGACAGGCTGTTTTTGCACCTGGCTGCGTGACTGTCACCGCTCCCACACATTGGGGGGGGTTGCCGGTCGGGGGTGTCGGTCGGCTATCCTGTCAATCATAAAGCAGAGCGGCACTTTGTCGCGCAGCCGGGCCCTCCCGCGAGTCAGACAGAAGGCGAGCGGGCTTGGCAGCCAGCGAGCTCTGTGGCGCGGCCCCTCCCTCCTTTTCACTGGGCTGGATAAGCCCGGGGAGTGTGGCGCCTCTGAGGTTAGCGGCCTGCCTGCGTGGAGACACCAGCTCCATCAGGAGCCTATTTTTATTCCATTTTGCTTTTTTTCCCCCCGTCGTTTCCCATTCAGCCCAACTGCATCCCCGCTTTCCCTTCCTCTGCCTCCCTTTACCGCCATCTTCTTCTTCTACTACTACTGTGATGATGATAGGATGCGTTTGAGCCACATCCACGACAGAGAAAAATGAAAGAAAGAAAAAAAAAAACATGAATGCAAGCAGGCTTCCTTTTGTGCCATGATTTTCGATGCTAAGTAAAGACGAGAAAAAATATACCCTGCGTCTGGTTTGGCCATATGCACGCAGCATATGTGTGGCAAAATTTAGTTAGCAAAACAGATTCTTTGATTTGAGCATAACATCATGTTTTTCACACAATCAAAATGTATTCAATCAAAACATACAATATGTATGAAAATGAGTATTCTTTAACCCATTTAGGCCTGGCAAAACATGCCTCTAAAAAGGGTGACTTTTGAGTCATCCCCCGAAAAGTTTTCCTGGAAATTCAACAATCGTAAAAAAGAATTGATATCTCAGCCCCTGAAGCAGATAGAAACATAATTGCAAAAACATTTCAGAGCTTACACCTGTGGCGTTCACACAAACCTAACTTTATTATTATAAACCTGCAATATATATATTTTTTAAATCAACAAACAAATGTCGCATCTGGGGGTATATAACTCTCAGTTGTAATAACCTCGGGGGGAATCGAGTGGGAATTATTCGCCGTTCATTCCGTTACAAAACCGTCAACATTTTCAACATCCTCATCTACAAACATAAACCTAAAGGCGAAAGACGTGATCGGGCACGCTATACATGGTGGATGAACCAGCAGATGCTAAAGGCTAGCTTCAGGCAAGTTACCAAAATGTGGGGGAAATAATCCATTTGATTGGTTTGTGCTGCTACAGTTTAATAGATATTACACATTGAACACATGAATTTAATAACTCACCAACGCCATAAAGACTTTTTACGGCATAAATGACGGCGGTGTCAGCCGAATTAGCAGATGCTAAGTTGCTAACGTACCTAAATAACACTAAACTGTGAAACTGCTAATTCGATGGCATTTTGAGCACACATAAAGGGGAAATAAATCCGGATTAAAGCCTTTGTATGATCAGATTTCCAAACACTCACCAGTGTAAGAGAGGGAGTAAATCCACGTAGCAGCGTCACCGGAAAGTTGACGGATAAACGCTACTTGATTACCTCCTCATCATTGTAGTCCATTAACGCGACGCTGCTACTTTCCTGCCACAGGGGGCGTGTTCAGAGACATCGTCACGTGACGTTCGGATCTCTATTCCAGACGTGGGTGGGTCTTTGAGACTAAAACAACAAATCTAGGCCCATTTTTAGTGCTACTCGGTCCCGATTCCCGTACACAACAATTCACAGAAGTCACGTCTCTCGACAAGGCTAATGCGACCCTTCAAAAAAAAGCATTGCAGTCCAAGGCGGTTGGTTATGTTGTCATGCAGCTCGCAAACTTCCTGCCATCCGGGCCAGGAAGCAACAAGAAAAGGAAGCCATGAGAGCCATCGGACGGCCTTTTGTGGCCTTTCTCAAAGGCTTCAATGTCCACGTTGGCCCCGTTGGGGGAAGCGACCAGTTTATTTCAAGCAGCTAATCGGACATGTTGAGGCAATTCACGTACAATGCGGCGACGCTGGCGCGCTAGCGGGGGGTCCCTCCGCTTTAGCATCATAAAGCAAAACTTCCTGAGGAACGCCACATTTGTGCCATTAGCCATTCCACGCATGCACACTGGTGGGCGAACCCCCACCCGCGACATTTTTTTTTTTTTACTCAGCCCAGCAACAGCAGTACGGCTGGGTGAAAGGGGTCCAGACTAGTCTTCTAAAAGAGACCAGATTAGCCTTTGGGTTTATGGGGAACGTTGCAACAAGGTCGCCGATGTACTGTGACGTTCCGTTAGCCTTCTGGAGAGCTGCAATTAGGAATGCTCGCTGGACTTTGAGAGCACGAAAGGCAGTAAATTGCTTGTTAAATATCCCATCAGCCATTGAAGTCAAGAGTTTGAAGAGGAACGCTTGAGGGCTGATATTTTATAGTTACTGCAAACGAGCACAGAAATAGTTGGTAACTTTAAAGGGTACATTTTAAATGCAACTTTTTAATGTTTCGGACTCACGAGTATAATTTATTTCGCGATCACGCTTGTAACTTAAATCACTCACACGTGAAATCAACGTTTTCCATTCAAATGAATGGAAATGCCATTAATGTGTTCCAGCACTCCACACAACAACATTTTTTGCAGCTCGGCTGGGCCAAGATCTGACATTTCCCATGCTTAAATGCCATCATGTCCACACTTGACTTTACGCAGATCGGATCGGCTGGATTGATTTGCATTTTATGCAAAATTGGTAATCGTCTTTAATGTCCTTGCCGATCGATCAATGACGTCATTGATTGGATCCGCAATATAAAGTGTTACAGCAAACACAAGAAGTCCAGGGATGTTTTTGTGCTGCCACCATTAATAATCCAATGTTTCACTGCATACACAGATGGATTTTTTTTCCCCCAATATGTGGTCGTATGGACTGTTTTTTTTCTCCCAGTTTCATACTGTGCTCCCTTTAAAAACGCAGAGGTTTTATCTAAGAAACTCAGGACGCTAATAGCGACACACCAGGCTTCAGGTTCTGTCTCTCTCTGCTGGATAAATTCCTTGTGTGTGCCAATAAAGATTAGGATTCGGATATTTTTAATAATTTGTTTTGTTTGCATTTTCCTTTGATTGAATGTTTATCAGTGTTTTTGGGAGACTTTATAGGGTTGAAATGATTTGTTTTTTTCCATGAGTGTCAATTACATGCAAATGTTGGCTATTATTTTAATAAATTGTTTAAATAGATACAATGGTCCATCAGTGATTTATTTATTTATGCAAAGCCTAGTCCACGGACACTACCTACAGTCAGACTTAGCTTCAGATAAGTTCACTTTTAGGACTCTGGACTTGTAGGACAAACTGCATTAAAAGGGCGACGGGTGAGGCGAGCAATTGCTCATTTGCATGAGGCAGTATTCATGCTAGATTAAAAGTGTGCAGTAATTATTGATCCTTGTGGTGTTTTGACCAAATCTTTTTAAGCTGAAATAGTTTGTTAAACAAACTGGGGGGAAAAAAACAAAAACAAAAAACAATATATGTTCTTTAGGGCATTCGAATATTGAGGTTTCATTGCAGATCATATAAATCTACTCTTTGAGGTAGATGCTTTGTTTATAATGTTAAAAAAATACAGTCAAGAATACAAAAGGTGGAGAGTTAGACAGTAAAGATTCCAAATCCACGAGTGACTTTGTTGCGAGCTGGCAATTTCCTCCCTGTCATCCACATCCACTCATCATGGCTTCAGTGTTCCTTTACACCCCCCCCCCCCCCCCCCTCTGGCCACAACTAAAGAGTGCCGGGTTTAAGCAGAGGATCGGAAATTAACCTAACGCCATCCCGCGATGCGCGAAATGGATCGCTGTGACGTGGCAGAGTTAATCCCCGGGCTTCGGGGGGGGGGGGGGGGGGCAGCTTTCACCTTCCATCCCCAGCAGCCTACCTTTTGAGGGTCGCTTTAACGAGCTTATTAGCGAGAGTGAAGCAGCAATGAAATTTAGAGCTACAACGCAGAAGCAGTGGTCAAAGTGATTGACTTTGTGTTGGTAGATTTTTCCATTTCTGACATTTCTGGATGGTTAAACAAGGGCCGGGGTCAAAATGACCCAGGGACTATATTATTGCGGTCGGAAGGGTTAATGGATAAAAGGCATAACAAGCTAAAGAACAGTTTGACTCTCATGCTGCGGGTCAAATTGACCCCCTTGAACGTAGTAAAAAACTGATGGAATGAAATGAACAAGTGTTACCTCATAAAAAGAAACACAGGAAACGAACGAGACTGAACAAAACGTTCGTTCCCTCTAGCTTTTCTGACAGTTCCTGACCGAAAAATGGCCAAAAGAGTATGGTCGCGAGTACCGATACCATGAAATGTGGCCTGGTATCGGCCCGATACCAATACGCCCATGCCATAGTGAGCAAACATGTGCCAAAGGGGCAAAACAGTGTAAAAACAATGTTGTCAGTTGTAAAAATGCTAATATCCCAAACGATACCAATGTTTCCATGTAATAATGTCAAATGCATGTTTAAATCTGAAGCTCACACATCAATTCCCAGTTAAAAGTTGGAAACAAGCTGAAGCTGACCTACTTCAGTATCATTTACAAGCCGCTGTTTCTCGCACCAGTTGTCGCCGCGACTCCAAAAAACGTCCGCCGGGACCATTTTTGGAAGTGCGTCGTTCCCCTTTGCTTATTAGCATAACCGTGACCCGTGACCCCGGGGAGATCATTCTTCATTTCCCCTTCAGACGCAGCCCAAAACCAGACCAGGATGTGGACGGTGAAAAATCCCGCAGGACGCCTTAAAACAACAATGAGGCCGGACTGACCGCCTTTTTGTTCTGATGATATAAAAAGCTCTTTAAACTTTCATTTTTATTCTGACTATCCACGAGTCTGAAGTGTTAGTTAACATTTGGCCCACGTGTTTGTTTGTATTCAAGGCACTGAGTTGGCATTGATGGCCTTCGAACCGCTGCCAAGGACTTTTCGATTGCCATGTCACTCGCAGCTGTCGTCTTTATTTTAATGTATGAATGTAATGAAATATTTTACGTTGTACTCCATGTGTGGTAAACAGTTTTTTGCCAAACAACCCATGAAAATGTTTTTTTTTTTTTTTAAGTATTTCATTGGCCAGCTAAAATGGCAGTATTTCACATCTCCTCGATTTGCGTGCTTTCCAAGATGAAAAAGAGGGGGAAAGTGGCCAAGTCAATCACCGGACCTAAACCCAATAGAGGATATATATATATATATATATATATATATATATATATATATATAAAGTAATAAGTAAAAATAAGTAAAAATAAATACAAAAATGATATTCTAAAAATAAATATAAAAATAAAGACCCGTTTAGGACCTCATTTGAATAACATTTCGTCCTGACAGTGTCTGCAGCATAAAATAAATGAATGTGAGAGCAGAGTGTTTTTATTTATTTATTGAATTATACTTTTATATGATTTTATTTAGACTTTTATTTATTTATTTTTGATTGATTGGTGATTTTTTTTTTGGGGGGGGGTACAGTTTTGATCCTCCATAGTTTTCAGCACGCAACACTAAAAGCTCCAAGGGCCCTCCAAGTGTGTGTTTGTTTATAAGCCATAAGGAGCCGCGGGGGATCGTTTGGCGATGCGATTCGTGGCCTCTCGCTGCACTCGTCTGCTACATTTGGCGGCGTGTGTGCAAACGTTAACGTCAGGGCCGTGAACTCTCGGTTGCGGCGTGATGCCGACTTGGGCGAACAAGGTCATGCAACCTGCTTTGCTTCAGTCAGCGCCAACATTTTTTTCGACTTCCACTACAATAACACGCATGCTAAAACGACATGATTGAGTCATGCCATATCTCAGCGTATCAATCTGCTTTTATTGAGGCATCATTTCTTGCACATGCAATTCAAAACGTTCAGCTTTTCTTTTCTTTTTTTGTCTGTTTTGGCCGAGCCTGCATGCAGACGGCTCCTGCAGGAGAAGCAGCGGCGGCCGCCAGGATCCCGCGACTCGGTCCAAACGTTCCACTTTGGAAAGTGATCACGCTGAACATTTGATCTTACCCGTTTCTCTGGGAAAACGCTATTTTTCGTTGTCTTTACAATCCTCTTAAATCCCCGCATAAGTGTTTTATTCCACTCATACAGGCCAAGAAAGTGTCTCAAGAGGGAGAATATTGTGAGTTATGACCAGTAGCCTTCATTGACAAATTAAAGATGCGAGCCGCAATGAACGTGCTCTCGTGCCCACTTTTTCATGGCGACCATTGGAAATAAATGTCCAGCATTAGGTGGCATTGGCGAAAAAGCTTTGTCATTTAGTATCATGGATGCCTGTTTCCAATTGGAACTCATTTGGATGAATTGCCTGGTTGCGGTTCGAAAATGATGAAACTGGCATTGGAGGGGTTTTTGGGGTTATTTTTAGCACTGCTAAACTACAGTACATACAGCAAATTTTCATCTACTTTTGCTGAAACAAAGGGCTGTACACAAATAAAAATTAACTCATTCACTGCCATTGACAGCTATAGATGTAGAAGAACAATTCATTTGAACTATTTCTATTAGTTTCACTTTTTTTCCCCACTTTTGTTAACAAGAGTATGAAAACCTAGGAAAAAAATGATTGTACGTTTAGAACAGACATAAAATTTGTTCACCGATCAAAGATAACTGGCTGGACATGGCTATCATAACAAGATGCACACAAATGTCTCAAGCAGAGCTGTAAAAATTAATCGATTAATCAACAAGTAATGGATTACTAAATTAATCGCCAACTATTTTAATAATCAAGTAATCATTTGTAGCCATTTTTTAAATTGAAAATTGTCTTAATCCTCTGGTTTCAGCATATCAACAGTAATTGTTGACTGATAATCTGCATTGAATCAAAATTAGATATTTGTAAACATCTGTTTTTATTCTGCAACACAATGACAGAGTTGGTAAGACAGTACAACATCACTCCCCCTTTTTTAATCATTATAATACGAATACAAAGTACGAAATAAACACCAACTACTGGTTAATAAATCTAAAACGAGGGTCGGATGTCACTGCGGGCTAAAACTTTGTAGAGGGAAGTGTTTTCTGGACTGACTCATTGACTCTTTTTCTAATGCTTCATTTGGATGTGAAATCATCCAAGCGGATCACCAAGCAGAAGGACAAAAACATCAGTTTTAGAGAGACGGCTGATCCTGAGGTATTAGCATGAGTGTGTGTTCCGTCACCTAGGAAACGAGCTGATAAACAATAGAAATTCACATGATTATAAACCGTTGACGCGCCAAGATAAATATACCCTACCCGAAAGATGCCGCCCGAATTCCAAATGCTCTTCCGTCTAAATTTGTTGATGATGATGAGGGACGGCAAACAGTAAATACTGAAAGGTGCACTCGTTGACCGCCGTACTGTGTAAATACTCGGCCACAAAAAAAAAAAAAAAAAAAAAAAAAGACGGTCCAGGCTGATCATGATGATTAGCCTGTAAAAAGCGGTTTCTACTTTAAGCAACTCTACGCCCTTCTGTGTTTCCCGCCATCGCTATGGCAACACACCAGCACTGCAGCCCGGCCCGCACGCCACTTTTGCACGCACATCCGCCGCACAAGGGCTAATCGCCTCCTTTTCACTCGCATCTGCTTGCGTTCGCACTCTTTTCCCACCGTCATCATCCTCCACTGCTTTTGATTAGTCCAAGGCTAAGTGTCTTTTTGTTACCTTCACCAAGAAGAGTCTGAAATTTTGTGTGGAACTTCACGTTCATAGTTTTAGGTGTACTTTTTTTATTCTGGCTATACATTTATGGATGTACTGTAACTACATTTATAAGGGATCTTAATCTGGATGGACCAAATTGAATTTGAAAATCCACATGCCATAAGAAAACTGATTTAAATCAAGTTAAGTTTTGGATGCTGAGTCAAAAGTTGAAATGTCAAACCTGATTTGATCTGGAGTTGAACAATTTACATTTGGGTGAAAAGTAAGTTAAATTAAGTATCCAACCTTTTTGTTTTACTGTACACAGACTCACATACATTTTAAATTGGATCTGGATTTAATTTGAATTTGATGATTGGGTCAAACAAGTTACAATGAATTTGAATTTAAATGAACTTATTTGCTCCCAAAAATGTATAAGCACGTTCTATTTTAAATATTGCCATGGTCCCAAAAACGTATTTATACTCTTTTTTTTTATGCTAGAGCATACAGAAGGCTTTGATGCAGCTTCTGACCTGAGAGAAAGGTTAAAGCAATGGTAGTTATTACAAAAACGCCCAGACGGTGACAGCAGAGTATAAGAGATCAAACAGGGCCATGTTGCAACAAGCTCATGGCCCAATAAGTATATCACAATATTTCAAAGACTTGTTAAAGGTTTCAAAACCTCCCAACATTTTCAATCAAACTTGTAACATGTTTGTAAGGTAGCAAGTGATACAGTTTGAAGCGGATTTGACTCTTAATTGTAAATTTGGAGGCAATTGAAATGTGCCATGCAAAAAAAGTTAAAGAAAACGAGTTTTTTTTTTTTTGCTATGACATTTAAGACATAAGTCAAATCAACACATTCAAGTACAGTAAATGGTCCATTTCACGTATTTGTGGCATTTTTAATCCAACGTATAATAAAATGCACTCAGGGTCAAATTGACCTGGTAAGATTGCTGCTGAAAAGAAAAAGAAAAAGCAGATTTTCACGAGGGCTAAATGAAGGTGTGATTCATTTTACTGCACTTTGCTTTGGAGACCACACACCTCGAAAATGATGCAGCCCAAGAGACCTTTCCGCGCCATCAAAATCAGCTTGAAAATCAACTACCTCCTCCACCCGCCTCGGCCTGAATACCGTATTTATTTTTAATCAAAGCCGTCTTGTACTCACACAGCCTTGTCCAATCAGGATTTGTGTTTGGAGAAATGATGCAGTAGCAGTGGTGCGCTCACTTCTCACGATACATTCAACATTTTTTTTTTACATTTTGTAAAAATCTTTAAAGAAGTGAATTACACTGCACAGCGACTGTGCAGTATATTGGGGCAACGGCCAAGAATCAAACCTTGCCCTGCTTGCTTGGGAACTCCTTCTTTAAGTGGACAATGGCTTGCCTCCCACCAAAGGTTGCTTGTGTACACTGGATGCGTAAACCTTGCCACTGGAAAAAATACTTCTGCCTCCTAAGCGAATAATTAACCCCATAGAGTACTTTTGTGTCTACTGTACCTTGCGCAGACATTTCCCAATTAGCTTGTGTTATTTCTGAAGTCCAGAGGCAAATTGCCACATTAATCAACAATTCCTCCCGTCTGAACTAATCACGGAACCAAGGCAACATGTTGCTGATGGTGGAAACAGGCAGCAAGTGACGCTTAAACTTTCCCCTGCAGGCATCAAACCAAAAGATCTGGAAAGAGCCCCGTGAGATCGTGTTGTTGCAAAGTCGTGCCGAGTGAGATTGTTTTGTACCGCTGCCCGGCACATGATAGCACTCAAGTCGTTTGGCTGGCTATGAGCGTGCCAAAACAATGACCTGTGAATGAGTTAGGAAGAAGACGCAACGAGCTGACGTCAGAGAACCATGTTTGGTTTCTGAGCCAACAACTACAACTGATGGGCAACCGGCCTGAAGGTTCTGGTGTATGCAGGAAATAAATCCCGCATAGTACATAATCTTACAAAAGCAAGCTCGAGATATCCATCCATGCATCAATTTTCTAAAGCACTCCCAATTAGGGTCGTGGGTCATCTGAAGCCTATCCAAGGTGACTTTGGGGTGGTGTACACTGGACTGCTCGCCAGTCAATTGCAGGGCGCATACAGCGAAGAGGACAGAGGTGGCAAATCCAGGTCCAGAAAGTAAAAACCCTGCCAGTTTGGCTTTAGCCCCAGGTGCCAGCTAGCTAGCTCCCATGGTGCTCGTTTACCTGCTAGGGAGCTAGCTAGCTAGCTAACTTGCATCAATGGCTAAAGCCAAACTGTGGCAGGGTTTTTACTTTCTGGACCTGGATTTGCCACCTCTGAAAGAAGAACAACAATGCAACAATCACATTTGCACCTATGGGCAATTAAGACTCTTCAATAAAACTAGGAAGCAGGAAGGGTCCATGGGAAGCCGGAGTACCCGGTTCGAACCTGAGAATTGAACCCGAGACTCGAGCTGTTATTTAAACGTTTGGGTCCAGGGATCCCTTACAGTAATTCTTCCCCCAAGTTCTGCATTAAACAACCATGTACACCCCGAAATGCCAAGATTTAAAAATAATTATAATTAAAATAAAAAAGTATCCTAAATACTCATAAGTTCTTTAACAGAAATTAACTAAACTAGACTTAATTAAATGAAAGGGTTTACCCTACCTCTCAACTCGAAGATCAGATGGTATACGCACCGGCTCCTTGATTCAACATTAATTATTTTGCTGACCCCAAAAACTACGGCTTTTGGACCCCCAGAATTCCATGGACCCCAGTTGGGGAACCCGTGTGTCAAGACATCTGGAATGTGAATGAAATCCCAACTGTAGCTGCCTCCTGCGACCATTTCAAGTCTGCCATTAAAAGACGGCAAGAATCGATGCGATGCGCTGGCAAAAGCATCAACAAGTTGTTTTACGCTGCAGACCAGCAGAGGAGCAACGCGCGATGATCTCAGTATTTAGCCCCGAGCTATTTTTTCTCGTATCCTTATTCAAACATATAAGGTCAGTCCTTTTCCCCTCACGTTCATATGCTGAGCCGCTGTCATGCTACGGAGGCGCGGCCGAGCAATGACGTGCATCGCTTTAGTTTGGCCCGAGGACGCCAAAACATCATTTGCTTTGTAAATGTTTCCGCTGCCGTCGCTGGTGTTCGCACATTGGCAACACCAGTGAGGCAATCTGGGAGGAATCCAGAGCACTGATTGGAGAATTCATTCCAGCCTAAAAAAAGTATGCCTACGAGCACACAAACACACACACACGCACACACACACACACACACACACACACACCCTATGCTTAGCTGCTTTGATACCACATCACACATCTCGAGTGAGGCTCTCTTGAATAGAAGCGCAGCCTAATTACAGCAGAGCCCCACTGCTCCCCACACCGCCTTTGGGTTCCATACTACAAGACAAATCTAAATTTGGTCCTCCAACACATGGGGTTAAAAGAAGCTCTAAACATAAACATGACAGCAGCAGGCCAAATTAGCCCCTGCTGATGGAGTACATAACCCTGTGGTAATTAGTACCCCTGCTAAACACCATCCCTCGGGGAATTTAAAACAAGAAGTTGTCTCCTCTCACGATAGGATGGACAACCTTGGATTCTCACCAATATGACGCAAAGGATGGTTATCGTAATGGCTTTGAAACACGCAAGCGGCAGCGCGGGACTGGACCACCATAGAGGATCTGCACCCTCAGACAGGGAGTCTGACTGGAGGCCTCGCTGTCTGAAACCAAACTGACAACGGCAGCCGACCAAAATGTAAAAGTAGCGCATCCCTTGGCCGCAAACCATTCGTCGCCGAGTGGTTCATCGTGTCTTCCTCGTCTGTGGATCACACGACGCAGAAGCTTTCCACCTTTAGAAGCCTCGCTGACATCTCGTTTTACTTCCAACCAGGGACTGCAAGATTATCTAATAGGGCTGTGCAGATCAATCCAAGTTTCGAGAGAATTGATACTAAAATTAGTATTGGTGTCATATCGTTATGAAAGAGTTAGTATTGATCCTTTGCATTTATTTATTTATTTTGGTTTCTCATGGCTCCCTCGCAGAGGTGGCAAATCCAGGTCCAGAAAGTAAAAACCCTATTTGGCTTTAGCCACAGGTGCCAGCTAGCTAGCTGGCTCCCTAGCTAGCTCCCATGGTGCTTGTTTACCTGCTAGGGAGCTAACTAGCTAGCATCTGGGGGCTAAAGCCAAGCTGTGGCAGAGTTTTTACTTTCTGGAACCTGGATTTGCCACCTCTGATCTTGCAATGATTTGCGTTTGTCCTTTCATGTTTGCTAGCAGGTAAATGAGCACCATGGGAGCTAGCTGGGGAGCTAGCTAGCTTACACCAGGGGCTAAAGCCAAACTGTGGCAGGGTTTTTACTTTCTGGACCTGGACCACCAATGACAGCAGTAGGCAGCAATGACGGTAACAAATAGTGAGTAACATTTTACACTAAGAGTCATATTATGCTTTGTTTGAGCTCTTCCAACTACTAGGTGAGCTAGGAATTTGTAAAGCACAACATGTAAGTATCATATTATGTGTCTAGACTAGAGGAACTTCGGTGGCTGACATTTCTTTGATTGCAGAAGAGCGACGGGAAATATGAAAACTACATTGACTACATTACTACATTGTCACTTGAAACAACAGTTTCAGTACGTTTCCGTTGAGGGCATTACATTATGGCATATTTAAGAACCCAACAAGAAAGTTTAATTAGCACAACAACAACAAAAAAGTGTTATTAATTTAAAAAAAATTATTTAAAATACCATATTTTATTAACCTAAAAGTACTTGGTATCGGTGATACTGGAATCAGTATTTACTTGGCATCGATGAATACCAAATTCTCAAGTTTCGCACAGCTCTTATCTCGCTGTACTAAAATGTCTTTATTTAGGATTACGCAAGCCTGAATACCCAACTGTTTTACGTGAAGTGGAAATGGAAGGGTGGGGAATGGGCCAAGAAAGAAACTAGACACAGGTGTGGATTCAGGATTGTCTCGTGTCAACATTGTAATTTTGCAATTTTGTTCTGAATTTCCCTGTAAATAATGCAGGCATCTGAAAGACATGCATAACCAAAATGGCGTACACTTGGGTGCTAATCCAAAATAGTATTAACCAAACCTTGGAGGAAGTCTGCAAATAATATATGACAAGTTACAATCTATTACCAAACAGCTGTTTTCCATTAACATTTCCAAACATTAGCGCTCATCCTTTGGCGCTCGGCCACCATCCCCGGTTCTAATCAGACCAAATGGATCGAATTAGTCGAGTAAGAATAGAATGGTGTGACCGCACGCCCAGTGTGAATGAACGCTCAACATTTCAAATGGAAGCCAGCGACGCAGCAGCGAGGTTGGCGGTGAATAAAAAAAAGGGCCCTGAGGTCGCTGGCAGACGCGAGCGATGCATTCTTTGTAAACAGTCGCGATTTGGATGTGGTGATAATTTTCTGGGCGGTTAGGATATTTTAGTGTCTCCGTGTGTGTGCATGTGTGTAGTGCATGCTTTTTTTGGAAGGAGCCGTTTTGTAATTAATGCAAAAGGCAAAGTATACAGGCGGCTTACGACGGAGGTATGTGGCGGCAGTATGTCACTAACCTAAGCTAAAATAGTATTTAAGTCATAATTACAGTAAATATTTGAATGAATATCATGTCTACAACATCAATATAAAACAATAAGTCAAGACAAAACGCAAGTACAACGGGTAACTGAGCATGCTGTCTGCATAATGTTTGTATTCTTACACCACTATGTGAACCATTCGTAACCTTCAAAATATCAGATGACCTAGGACCCCACCATCCTGTACTATACCTTGCAGTTATTTTCTGAGGCTGGGGTCAAGTTTCCTCTGATTAGTGACTCTCGCTACCTGGCAAACCATCACCAGGCGTCTGCTGTCCAGTCTGGTGGCCCCTGATGGACAGCTGGGGGCTGCATGGATGATTTAGCCCAGATTTGTTCAGGAACCGAATGGCTACTAGGAGCAGATGATGCTTCCTGATGCCCAGCTTGTCCGGCAACTGCCAAAAGGCGAAGGGGCCTGTGAGAACAGAAGGCCTGGCTGCCCCTCATCACGGAGAGCCTTTCGGCCTCATTCAGCTGTCCCAAGTGCAGGAGGGACGCAGAGTGAATAATGGAGTCTGGACTCAATGAAGGAGCACCTGCAGCCTGACTTCACCCGGCATTATCAAATTGGATAAACCAGGGCAGGGTCGGAGTGGGACCCTCAAGGCAAGTATGTTGTCAGATCTCCAATAAGGGAGGCCGCAGGGTTTGCAGATGCGATGCATTCACCTGCTCTGGTCTGCATGTTGTCAGCGCTCCAGAGAGAGGAAATGAGGCAGCGTGACAGGACAGGACAATGTGGGAAAGGAAGCCAGGCGAGATAACAAGTCTGGAGTCAGACATGGGCTTTCTTCCTTGTCTCCGATGGTGATCCCACCCCTGAAGGAGGGAGCAACAGCTGAATCCAGCTGTTGCGTCAGGAGCTTGGTCACAGCTGCCAGAGTCCGAGTCTCCCTCTGGATGGTCTCCCATGTTTGCTTTCTCTCATAGACACTAAGAAGTTCCGCTGTGTTCTGCCTCACCTGGGGCAGACAGTCTGGCAGTCAGGCTGCATTAATGAAAATATTCTTGTCCCAAAACAGAGTGCTGTCTTCCTTCCTTCCCTACCAGATGTGGGAAAGCTCTGCAGCTGATTTCAAATCTCACAAATGTTTGGCTTCACCACAGTCTGCAACGCTCATCAAACCTCACCTTGGTTAATTTGTTAAACATCACTAATATTTACTCTGCAGTGACTAGGGAAGGACAAAGGAATTACCCAGTTCAATGATTAGGAAATAAAATCAATTCACTAAAGAAAGTGTTTTCTCATTCAAATCTATATTCCAAGACTAAACCATATTACATCAATTCTCTTCATTAAACACGAGTTGACTTGTGTAAAGAATGAAAAAGAAAAGGAAGTATTGCCCGAGGCTCTGAGCGAAACCTTGTCAGTCAAATAAACAAGTCAAGTGGGAAAAAATAGAAGTTAATCCCAGCCTATTGAATCTTGTTGCGCATGTCAACATGTGAAACAGCCATCCCCAAATGTACAGAAGGGACAAGTTTACGGACATCTACACACTAACAGTTGGGGAACCTCACTCCTTTGGCTTTCTTTTTCAGTTTTGACTGTACGACATATATTTAAAACTGTTCCTAAATCATGGAGCGCATACACAGTACACAAACAACCTTTTACTTTCACATTCACATATTAAGGTATTTTAGAGTCTTCAATGAATTTAACACGCATGTTTTTGGAACGTGAGGAGGATGCCGGAGTACCCGGAGAACACACACATGGTGAACGTGCAAACTCCATTCAGGGATGTTCCAATTGAACCTGGATGCCCTGACTGTGAGGCAGATGTGCTAACCATTAGGCTACCACACCATTCGGCCTAAACCCCAAATCCATAAATCAATTTGACATGCCTATTCAGAACCGGTTTGGCAGAACAGAAAATTCATTCTCTTGTAGAAGTAGTTGGAAGTCAGTGACTCTTCATATTTTGGTGCAAGACCATCCACAGCGTTGGTGGGCCACAATGCTGCCCACACGTGCCTTAAGAAGCCAGTGAATTCGCTGATGGACATCCAAGTGTAATAAAATACGCTCTGCAACCTCCAAGGGAGACAACTTTGACCCAAATGCCCATGCTTCGTCCAGATGTGCATGGGGGGGCCAAGGTTCGTGTCAATACCTCAACAAAGGCTTGCCCGAGGAAGTATTACATTTGCGTACACATTAAGTATCAAATCCAGTTTCCTGACATTTTACTATTCCGTTGCACAGAGTGCAATACCACAGAGGAGCCGGGACATTAACAGAAGCGGAAAAAGAAACACAGACCAAGCGCAGCGTCAGCTCGCCTCTCCAGGGGATGCCGTCCAAGCTGGCAGGAAAACAGACCAGCGAGTGTTCTGTTTGTCGCAAATTCTTCACGCAAAACATCTGGTGAGAATTGATTACATGCTGTCTGTGCAAAAATACCAATTCTGGACTTATCTCCAGAACTGGCTTCATGTGTTTACACACCAAAAAATCCTTTGGCTCTTCTGGAAGACCTTTCTATTCCAAAAAGGCAGCCAAGTCCTTCGGTGGGAGGAAAAGAGTGAATGTTAAGAATGCAGCTGAGATTTTGCGTTTTTCCCTCGCAGTCACCAAATCATTGCATTTAACACGGACATTTGGCAGAATGAGCAGTTCCTCGCATACAACGAAGCTGCCGTATGAGCAGCAACTGAAAAATTGATGAGAAATCCTCCACGGAGGATCTGAGCATGAATAGAAACGAAGAAACGGATCGATTTCTTATGCAAATCCCACGTGCTTCAGCGAGGCGGAGGTTTTCTCCCTACCCCTCTTTTCAGGTGGATGCATTCCAGTGCGAACATACATGAAGATGTAACAAGGCAATGCTGGCATTCGACAGTCCTCTGAGGAAAGCAGAGCAAGCATAGCAAGATTAAACGGTACTGTAGGAAGCATTACGGCGTGGCTGCTTGCTACTCGTTGCAGTAGCCAAGCCAACTATAACTTGAAAACGATGCGTGAATGCTGAACGATGCTCTCGTCGAGCTGAAACACCAAAGAAAGTAATAAGTTGAGGATTGGATAATAAATCAACAGTATTTCAAAGCGAGCCATACAAAGCATGTGCAAAAAATAATAATAAGGCGGTTCAGATTATTTTGATCCTCCCCTGCACACATTTTTCTTTGGCCTGGTTGCAGTACTACTAAACAGTGCCCTTGGATAAGTTACCACTGGACACACAGCCATTCATTTGTTAACTCATTCACTGCCATTGACGGCTATAAACGTAAAAAAAAATCATTTGAACAATTTCTATTAGTTTAACATTTTTTCATGAAAACCTAGGAAAAAAATGATTGTACATTTAGAATAGATAAAATGTGTGAAGTCATGCGATTAATTATGATTAAAATTTTGAATCGCCTGACGACCCCTAATTTTTTAGTAATCTTTTATTTTTTAAATAAAAATTTAATTTTCATTTTTTTAAATTAAATATATATTTTAAATATTTAAAAAAAAATAATAATTTTGAAGAATTTCTTTGTTTATTATGTTTTGTTATTTTTAATCATTTTTCCTTTTTTTTTTTTTTTTAAAAACTAAAGATTATTGAAAATTTGGGGCGTCAGGTGATAATTAATCGTCGGAATTAATCGCATGACTTCTCATGTTTACTCACGATTAACAACAAATTTTATATCTGTTCTAAATGTACAATAAATAAATGTTTCTAGGTTTTCATACTCTTGTTAACAAAAGTGGGGGAAAAAATGTTAAACTAATATAAATAGTTCAAATGAATTTTTGACGTCTACAGCCGTCAATGGCAGTGAAAGAGTTAACAGAAAATGGTCACTTCTGTCTTATTATGGAAGGTAAAAAAGTGGAATGGCAGGAAAGCATGTTTTTTTTTGTACTAGAAGCAGAAGGGCTCCCTCCCTAACCCCCACAAATAGCTAGTAGCTCGCTTAGTTGCAACGCCCTCACTCTTCCCCGCTCTCCAAGGTAACTATAGTCTAATAAAACAGGGCACCTGAGACTGAATAGCCCCCCAAAAATCTATTAATTTCAAGAGAGGATTCTACTAGCCTCTTGCCTCAAAGAATCACCATCTGCCATCATTTGGATTCTTTTGTTCCCCCAATGACTGGCCGCTGTCATTTGGCAGGAAAAGACGCGAGTGCCCCTTCATCAGGCACTTTCGAATCTGCCTTTCAAGATTTGAACCGAAATAATAGCCGTGTTTGAGTGGCAAACGACATGCCTCCTCCTTAAAAGCATTGGGTTGCAGGAGAGGGTTTATTATGTGAGATCATAGTCATACAGCATGCAAGAAATAACATCCCTGATGTACAATATATGTGATCAATGGATGTGATGTGAATGGTTCACGATTTCATGAAGGGGTAAACTCCCTGCTTGGTCTTAAGTTGCCTCGGTGGGCTGCTGCCATGACAAACAGCCCATTCTACTATGAGCGCGGAAGCAGGGGTGGCGATATAAGAGAAGGCGATATGGTCAAAACTCACACCCGGCTAATGAGAAATGAGGTGAGATCAGATAAAAGTCTGGACTGAGACGTATGGACGGGCAGACAAGGAGCCCCTGCTTGCTTGTGTCGCCTCTGTCACTCATGCCAGCACTTGTCAGGGCTAATTTCCCCTTCAACCATCCTGAGACCCCCTCCAAACCACCACCACCACTACTTTCGCCCTTCTGCTGGGGGCCCCATGCAGACAGAGGGACAATTCTTAGAGAACCGAGGTGTGAATGAGTACCCGGCATGAGCAATGCATCAGTCAATGTGTCATGACTTTAGAAGTTAAATTACACATACGGGAAATGATGGCAAAGTAATCTAAAATCCAGAAGACCGCTTTTATTGCCATTTCAAGATGTTGCCTTGCCACAGAGCACAATGTAAAATTCTTATCAACCAGCCTTTGTGTGACTTGCATTAGCACCATTTTCTTTGATCACAGGGCACAATGTATAAATCCCCATCAAGCTGCCTCAGCCTTTTCTCTACCGAGGTTACTATCTGGCTAGATGGTAGCATAAGAACGGTTAGAATGTTAGCATTTGAGCTATTCATTATAAAAATAGTACCTGACCACAGGGCACTGTATTGACATTCTTTTTTTATCTGCATTTGTTTTCTGTCATCAGGTTAACATATTGGGAGTTATCACACTAGCACATATTCCAGATTGCTAGCTTACTTTAAGTTAGCATGCAAACTTTTACCTTTGTAAGACTTTCCATATTGTTGAGGCCAAAGTTTAAAATAGTTCTACAAAGTACAAGGCAAGACCAAATCGCAATAAATCTTCACGGGTTTCAGACATGCAACAAGTAGCAGCCACATATAAAGTTTCCAAAGGATTTTTTTTCTAGCTTGCTATTCCAATACAAAAGTCTGGCAGGTTGGCTTTCGAAGTCACCGTCCAGAATCAAGTTTTTTCCATGCTCAATTATACCATTTTATCACCTATTGGTTATTATTTTCATTGGCTCTTGTCCGCTGTGTATTATTTTAAGAGGGCTTGTCACATTTGTGATGAATGCAGGCTGCTTTGGATTGAAACAGAGGTTACAATCCACTGAGTACAATTGATATATAAAGTGAAAGTGACAGTGAGTTATATTTAACTTGCGCACCATCCAGAGGACACTGCAATGGAACTTATAGCAAAGATTAGAATTGGTATTGGCTCATGGATACATCTTGCGGTTCTTCAAATCGCGTTTTGCACGTCAAATTTAATTTCCTCTCAAGAGGATGACCTATTTTCCTTGCATAGATCGAGCAGATTGAATTACAAGAACCAGTGGCTATTAACAGTTTTTTTTTTTTTTACTATCCATTCTTTTTCAAACTTTTTTTTTTGGGGGGGTGATCTGGATCCTATCCCAACTAATTTTGGGCGGGAGAAGTGCGCGGGGTCCATTGTCGACTGCTCGCCAGACAATCGCAGGGCACATATCGACAAGCAGCCAATCACACTCACACCTAAATCTAAATCTTAAAATCTACAATGAGCCTAAAATTCATGTTTTTGCACTGTGGGGAGGAAGCCAAAGAAAACACGGAGAGAACAAGCAAACAGGAGGATCACGGCCACAGCAGTGCTAACCAATAGTCTACCAGTACCATGCAGACTTCCAATGAATAAGTAAATAGATAATTGTACTGGGTTGGATCCGCAAGTTGAAATAGGCAAAAATAACAGGCACAGATAATTGTTAACTGCTGTTCTTGGGCGAACTTTGGGGGCTAAACAAAGAAACCACTTGAAATAGTCAAATCACAATAGGCATATTAAAGTGTTTGAACAATGTTGTGTGATGACTAAAGAGGGTATTTCATGTCTGGCTAAGAAGTTTGGCTTTCTAACAGGCCCCCCGAGTCCAGGCAGTCTGTTCTCACACGGACGGCCAACAACCCAAGAGGGTCTGGAGAGCACTGCCTTTGGAGGGCCTCCTCGTACCCGGACATATACTTGGACAGCACGGGTGAACTGAGAAGTTGTGATATGCTGAAGGAAGTGCAGAGGAAGGAAAATGTCCTTCCTGGTGAGATAACTACATGCGGCTTTTTAGATATTTTCATCAACACGAGATCCAACCCACACTGGGATTCCTCCAAGACACACATTTTTAACTATTCCTTGCTTCGTGCTCCAAATTCTATAATCAATGTCAGTTTGCTCCCATCTCCCATCATCCTTGTGGTTCCTGTGATTTATAATTAGGGGGACCTCACACAAGAAAGACCTCGTAGCTTCTATTTCTGCACATCAGCCAGGAGGCGCCGCGTCTCTCTGCTACCCTCCCTCTCCCCAAGGCCAAAGCCTGGGCCAAGAGCCCGTCTGGTGAGCCCTCTGTCTGCACTGCACTCACTATCCAAGTCTTTGATCCATGCGATATTCAGTTTGTGAGGGGGGAAAAAAACATGCGCACTCAAAAATACGGTATGCCTGAATAAAATGAACCTCAAGTCCTGGTCAAGTCTTTAATGTGCCTGAACTTCAGGTTTGCTGTGCCATTTTTTCCCCCTCACGCTTAACCAGCTTCATTAGGAAGCCTTTTGTGATTGAAGTGACACTCTTTCTTTTGAAAGAATTTGTGGAAATAAAAATCTTTGTGGATATGATCAAGGACACGACATCTAGGAAACTGTTGTGGGATGGAAGTGGGGTGCAAATGTTGACATAAAATTCTGAAAACAGAAGTTCTGAGAATCATGCCTTCTGTTTAAATTACTCTTTGCTTTGGTTATCAGTACATGGATCTTTAAAGTTCTTACCTCCAGGATGCACGTCCCTGGAGCCGTGTCCTCATTGATGGAGACATTGTAGAAGTTGGCCTCAAAGACGGGCTCATTGTCGTTAATATCCTGAAGTACGATGTTGACCACCGCGGAAGATGACAGCGGCGGTCTCCCTCTGTCTGTGGCCACTATGGTTACGCTAGGATTGGGGTTCTTTTCGTAATCCAGCTGGGACAGAGTGGTGATAATCCCCGTAATAGCGTCTATGCTGAACCAGTCAGCAAAGGCTCCTTTATCCCGAAGGATGCTGTAGCTAATGTCCCCATTGGGCCCCTGGTCTTTGTCTCTGGCAGTCACCTGTAACACAAAACTTCCAGGAAACACCACCTCCGGGATAACCTGTCGATACACAGATTGGTCGAACAGCGGCGGGTTGTCGTTGATGTCGGTCACCTCAATTGTGAACGAAGATTCGGCCCGGAGAGGAGGCGTGCCAGAGTCGGTTGCCATCACTCTCAAGTCATAAACATCTCTCTCCTCCCGATCGAGAATCTGATCCACGCAAATCAGATAAATGATATTGTCTTTGGTTGTCAGACCAAATTTGCCATCGCCGCCCTCCAGCGACACGTTGACATTGGCGTACTCGCCGTAGTCCGGGTCCGTGACAGAGATTCGGGCCACGTACTGTCCTGGCTGTGCGCCTTCTGAGATTTGAGGAGAGCCATTCTCGCTTAGGAAGATGATCGTCATGGTGGGTTGGTTGTCATTGTAGTCCCTGACGTGGATGGTGACAAAGGCATTGGTCACCTCAGGGTGTGTGGCATTGTCTTGGGCTTGGACCACCAGTTCATGGACTCGCCGCATCTCAAAGTCCAGGGGCTTGTTGAGGGTGATGATGCCCGTGTGGGGATCGATAACAAAGTAACGATCCGGGTCGCTTTGTCGCCTGTTGATTTCGTACGTCACCATGCCGTTGTCTCCCTCGTCGGCGTCTGTGGCAAACACCTGCAAGATGTTGTTTCCCGGTTGAAGGTTTTCAGATATGATGGCATGGTAGCGGCTCTGATTAAACACAGGAGCGTTGTCGTTTATATCCTGGACGGTGATATCTAAGGTCATTTGATCGGTTCTTTGAGGGGAACCCCCATCAAAGCCCTCCAAGAACAAAGTATAGGTCGACCTTTTCTCCCTGTCCAGAATGGCATTGACTACCAAGTCCAGATACAGGACTTCATTGCTTCCCCTCCTGGTCTCCAAAGTGAAGGCCTGGCCTATGTTTCCATCCTTAATAAGGTAACCCTGTGTAGTGAAATGACCTCCATCCGCATCCACTGCCGGGTCAAGAGGAAACCTTGTGCCAATAGCCGTCTGCTCGGGAATTCTGAAGCTAGCGTGTTTTTTGGGAAATGTTGGCCCATGGTCATTTATGTCGTTCACCTTGATGGTTACCTCCACCGTCACACCTGTCATGGTTACTGCGATGAAGTTGTACCTGTCCCTCAGTTCTCGGTCCAGAACCTTGGCCGTCTTTATGATTCCCGTGCTCTCATCAATGTCCAAATCAGTGCTCACCCCAGTGCCCTCGTGGTCGGAAATGAAATAGAGTGCCGCCGTGATGCCTGGAGGCAAACCTGCACTTATGTCACCAACGATGGTTCCTGCTGGTTGCTCCTCATCCAGCTGAAGATCCAGGGTGCCTTGTACCGTTGGTGAATGGACCGAAACGAGCCCCAGGACCACGTACAACGTCAGCACAATCTTTCTCATCCACCGGCCGTCACGTTGCAAAGGATCCATTGCGGACTTCCCCAAACCCTTGGCAGCTGTCTTCATTGTGGCTCCTTTTTCTAAACCTGTAGACACATACAGTACATATTAGAAAACACTGAACAATATCAAAACCCGACAGCGGTAAAAACAATGGAGACACGTGTTATTTCTGTGTTGACATACAGAGTGAGCCCGTTTAAGCAAAATAATAATAAACTCCGCAAAAGACTTTCCCATATGTTGAAGAGGCACAAATCCCAACCGCGCAGAACCCGCACATAACATTTTCCCTACACCTCTTACTTCACCTAATAAGTCAACACCTTGTTCCCCCTGCGCACCGCTGAGACCGCCTTCGCAACATCAAAACCACATGCCGCAGCGCACCACCTCCCATCTCCTTGGCTGCTGCTCCTACTCCATCTAATTAAAATGGTGCGGCTCTCATTTTTGCTGCTCACCATGGCGATGGACACTGATGTCGTCTGTCAGGCCAGACCCTGGATTAGATTTGTGAGTGTACAGTACGCTGAACATGCAGCTTTCATTGAGCAAATTGTTATTCATTGATATTTTAAATACTGAGTAGTTTGATACAAATGAGCTTCCAGTTGTGTTTGTTTCTTTGTTACACAGAAACTGTTCATTGGTCACTGTTTGCCGCTACATTTTTTAGCCTTAGTCCAGAAGAAGGTTTATCCTATTTTTTTGTTAAGTCTTTTCTTTGATTTTGAAACTTCGAAGGGTTAATCATCCTTGCTCTGATTACTTACAACAAATGTGAAAAAGTACTTTGACACAAATGATCACTTTAGTCACCTCTGGTCATCTTGCTCATCAAGATGCACTCCATATACTGTATTGCGCACTTTAGTTGATAATCTGGCAGAATTTCTGATACTCATCAAATCTCCTCCTGGTGGTGGGACTGATGTGTGCAAAGGCTCCGTGCAGTCTACCGCGCTAACTTTTTCTGGCTCCGCACCATTGCAATTAGTGTCTGGTGGCAGCTAGCCATCAGCACACACAGATGCTTCCATGGCTAATTTCAGAGCCTTCCGAACAAAAGATGCTAATTTTAACGTCAACAACTCAGGAGATTTACTTGTTTTAAAGTACATGTACGGACTCGGGTGGCGCGATTTGGGAATGTGATGATTAGAAATGGCAGGCCAGATGTTGTACAGCAGGGATCAAACGACTAACCCTGCAAGATATTTGATTGGCTTCCTGTTGGTCTTTCTGCAAAATTGACTTTTAACAATAAAATCCGAGCTTGTGGTATAATATAGGTTTAAATTTAAAATAAGCCGTTATGAACATTTTTAGAGGGTGGATCTACTATTTTTGGTGTTTCGCAATTCCCTATCTGTGAAAATTGGGGGTTTACGGTAATTTTTGATTATTGAGTATTTTAATGAAAACTTGGTGGTGGGGGGGGGGGTGTTGCATTCTGTCTCCTTGAAGAGTTGACATTTTATGCAGTAAAAAAGTAAGAACTTTAAACAGTCCCTTTGTTCCTGATATTTATACATCTTAATTAAAAGTGAGCTGTGGGTTCCTGCCACTTTGAGACTGGCAATAATGGCGGCAAATGAAAGGGTGAGCACATGTGTAACACACGCACTGAGCAGCTTTGTGAGTGCTGCTCTTGGCTGCAACAGAAGCACAGCCGGAGCTTGAAACCTTTGACAAGTGCTTGAACTTTCAAGTCTCCAGTATTGATTTATGTTCCAACACTGGGCATTTTTTTTCCCTTTCTCCAAAGCAACAAAAGATTACTTTCCAAGGTCAGAGTCTATGTAAGAATGCCACAATTGAAATAAAGCAGCCACTTTGGTTGGGTAGAGGACCTCTGCAAAGCCAGGCAGGCCTAATGCATCTAGCAGATACGCTAGGGATAATTGCATGAAAAAAAAAAAAGCAGGTTTAAGAGAGATCTCAGGTTGGGAGGGGGCGGGGGAAATTGTGTGAAAAGAGTGAGAGGAGTCTCTACGCTAAATGTGTACCGCCGGCCTCCATTACGGTTTCAGAATGTCGAGGTCAGTCTGCAATCTTGAGTTTTAGAAAAAAAATCAATACTTTGTACTCAGTAAAGTATGATGTAAAAAGTTCTACAAAATTCTGCTGTGTTTTTAAGATAGATTGATAGAACTTAACTCTTTGACTGCCAGACGTTTTCAGAAAAGGGATCCCGTGGGTGCCAGCCCATTTAAGCATTTTTGACTGATCTTTCAAGGTCCACAGAAAATGTTGTGTTTGGACTATGGAAACACACATACTACCAAATGAAAGATTGGACTCTCATCTTTCATCAGAAAAAAAAAGTTTGTTTCTACCTTATTCCGTTTTTCAGTAATCAACAATAGAAAATGGTTAGTTTCACCTCTGTTTTGAAACAAACGTCATTTAACGTCTTTGGCACTCCTCCCTAGGATTTTACTGAACGTTATTTAACGTTTTTGGCAGTCAAAGAGTTAATTATTTGCATTTAAAGTTGCTAGCTAACTCGTAACCGGCTTGAATCTATAGCTGATGGGCTACAGTGAGTAAGTCAATGCTTTTTGTGGCTTTCACGTCTCACATGTTTTCTTTGCGTCTGACAACTTTGAATCCCCGAGACTGACCGAGCGCATCCAAGGTTTCGAGGACTTACATGCAGAATCAAAACATCTGCTCCACTCTGGCGCAGCGCTTTCTGCTGACTGTGCACGTCTTCCATCTTGATACATCACAATACATAAAAAAATGCATTTGCTCTTTTATTCCTCTCACTTGCATGAGTGCAATTTGTCTCCCTGCGCCATAGGAACATGACAAGCGCATCTCGGCTTTTGGCAATACTCACAATAGAAAAAGTACTGTACAAATACATCAGCGCTGTTGCCACCTTCCACAAGCCAAAGTTAAAAATCAGATATGCCAAGTTGTGCGTCAAGCAAAACATACAGTTGAGACCTAACATTTTTCAATTACAGTTCAATTATATTTTTATGCCATTAATGCGAATTCTTTAAGTAGAAATGACACAAGAAGGGACCGAAAAACACGTTTTCAAAAAAATCTAAGTAAATCACTAACAACACATCACGTCATTCAGCAAATAAACATACATTACTACTCAACATTTGGCCAGCCTATGACTTATTGTGGCCATGATTTTCAACAAAGTCAACTCATGTTACGTTTCAGAAAACTGGGAAAGCAAAATATCACACACACACACACACACACACACACACACACACACACACACACACACACACACACACACACACACACACACACACACACACATAGAGCCAGGACTGATGGATGGACGCACGGACGGAAGGACGGACGGATACTAACCAAACGCCAGCTGCCGGTTGAGTAGAACAAGCACCTGTTGATAAAGCCAATCTGTGGCAGGGTTTTTACTTTCCGGGCCTGGATTCTCCACCTCCGCCAAACACAGGTTAGTTTTGTTTTTAAGTAAGATCATTGTTAGCTGCTCAAACTTGAAGGCTAACTCAGGACTTGCTTGAAACCCTTGCACAAATGTTACTTACTCCTATTTGTCATGGCAAAAAAAAACTAAAAAAACTTGAGATCTTTCCAATAAATCAACAACTTTCCAAAACTCAAGCACGGTTGCACAACTTTAATTAAAGCAACCAAACCATCACCAAGCCTGGAGGCATGGGGTGGTGTGTGTGTGTGTGTGTGTGTGCGGGGGACGTAGGGGTGCCTACTATTGTGGTCTACTATGTAACAGGAGCCTCTGACTCCATGTCACTATTCCGGTTAGCTTGTGGTCAGAGGCCGTGCCAGCCTGGACCAGGCTGAATGGAGCCAGAATGGAAACCACAAACACAAGACACAGACGGACGTGAAGATGACGAGCACGGAGCCAAAATGACTACAGAGGCTTTCAATCACGTTTGAAAAACTCATCACAAGCTTCGGATCGCATGGTTTCCATGTCAAATGAGAGAAAACTGGCAAATCTGAATTTTTTTGGGGTGTGTGTTTTGGTAGGTAGGTAAGTCAGACAGTAGTTTTGTGTGAGTTTTTAATCTAGCAAGCTAACTAGTAAGAGAGATGGATAGAACTGTTGTGATTATAAGTTAGCTAGAAAGGTATACTGGCTACCAGGAATGTGAGATGGATATATAGAATAAACTGCAGTTTGTTTGTTTTGGAGGGAGGTAGGTGGTCAGTCAGACATTCGTTCAGTTGTTGTTGTTGTTTTTTGTGAGATCTGAAGCTAGCTAGTTATCTTGCGAGATAGAGCTAATCTATTTACATACAATGCGTTGTGGTTATAAGTTAGCTAAAAATGAAGATGGCTACCAAGAATTTGAGATACGATACATAGAAACAACTATGCTTGCTTGTTATTAAGATACCTAGCAAACAAGTGAGAAAGGGAGACAGACATTTCCTTTAGTTATTCCCAAAGCGTGTGTGAGCCATGGATGGCGCAGCCGGTCAGCAAAAAAAAATGGGAGAGCAACAGTCCACGCATTCGCTTCATTAAACCGAAAGAAAACCGCGCCTCCACGCGTTACAATAGTCGTAGGCCTCCAACGCATCAAAAACATTCACCTCCGAAAACGAAGAAGTGCTACACATGCACACACAAAAAAAGAAGCGCCACCTCGTGGCGCGGTGCCACACTGCCGATTGTTACACTGTGTGTGTGTGTGTGTGTGTGTGTGTGTGCCTTTGTCTTTGCTAAATCATGGGTCTCATTCCCGTGTGTTTTTCCTGGCTTGTGGGGACATTTTGGTGGTCCTCACAAGTTCAAATCTCTTTTTGAGGGACAAGACTTGGTTTTAGAGTTCAAGTTTGAATTGGGTTTTGGATAGGGTTAGTGTTAGGCAATCAGTCGTGATGGTTAAAGTTAGGCTAAGGGGCTCGGAAATGCATTATGTCAATGAGATGTCCCCATTACGATACAAAGACAAACATGCGCGCCTGTGTGTGACATTGCGTATTTCCACAGCGTCACACACCTCGGTGGCATCATCCAAAACACATGGCGATCGCGTTACGGTGCCAGGTGTTAGCATGTGTGTGTGCGCAGGGACGATGTTTGGATATGGCCCGAGTCGGGGTCATCGGTCACCATATGGGAATCATGTGACAAGGTGAAGAAGTCGGAATGCTGTTAAAAATGTCCACAAATGTCACTTAAAAAAGGTCTTGAGGGGAAAAAATGTGTTTTGCTGCATTTAAAAAATATATATATATTTTTTTTTTTACAGTGTAGGAAGGTAGGTAGGTAGAACATTTCTGTTTTTTTTTTTTTAGCTAGAGCGATACATAAATTCATAAGTCACAATAAAACCCACAGACAGGTAAGCTATGTTAACGTCACAGTTTAGCTCACTGATAGCTGGTCAAATAGTAACTAAGCTTTATTGGTGAAAAAGATAAGATGATTACGTAATGGACCGTGTACAAAACACATCGCAGTAGGCGAGCGTCTGTTTGTAATTAATATACTGTATAACGTTGCGTTTTCACCGTACGCTCACACCATGCGCTCCCGTTTGAAATGGAATAAAAAGGCTAACGCGGGGGTTAATTGCATCTAATGTACCAGCGGCTGTCTGGCTCAGCGTGACGCTTGTGTGTTGTGACATTTAATTGGAATGAAATTCTTTAAATAAATAACAAAAAAAAGAAAGAAAACAAAGAATGAAAAATGATGAAAAGAAAAGCAGTTGTTTACAGAGACTCGATGCTACATAAAACAAATTCTCCGAACCTTAATCCTCTCTGGTCATGATAGCCTCAAAAGATTCCCAAATTTCCGAGGAACAGAATGCAGGGGATTGATTTAAAATCACTTAATGCAGCCACTTTGCATCCCAGAGGCCTCCCTCCTGGGTGGCGCGGACTCGCCCATCCAAAAAAGAGCCACATGTCATTATTTTAATCCCATGCAGGGTTGCGTATCGGCAGCTTTGTCAGGCTGCAAGGGCGTCCAGGGAGAAAGGATGGCGCCTTGTTCATGACATAATCTTTGGAGGGTTGTTGGTTTTTTTCACACTGCCGGGAATAATGTGATCAATAACTCTGAGAAAGAAATAATAAGTGACAACTCCAAAATGTTTCCTTGGCCCTGAGGCAACAAGACTACAAGGGCAGAGTTTGGAATTGTCACCGCTTTTTTTTTTTTTTTTGCTATTGATTCAAACAGGACAGAATTTTGGAGTTTGCCACAAAAACGCAAATGTTGCTTTTTTTGTGGTCCATGTCTTGTCCCCAAAGAGTTTAATTAGACTAGTGTTTCCCAGCCTTTATTGAGCAAAAGCACGCCGGGGGGGACAGCCACAAAGTTATGGTCGATAGCCTCATTATTAAAGAATCTCAATTGTACCATTGTATTTTTTTTTCTTTAGCATTATTTGATTATTAGAAGCTTTGCTTGTATAGGGCGGAGCTAAACACGCCACTGTCCTTTGATGTGACGTGTATACATTACGATGCACGAAATTGGGTGGGCATGGCTATCATAACATAGGGTGACCAAACGACATCATTTGAGAGGACAAACCATTTTCTTACGTCCTGTTCGGGCGTCCGGGGGTTTTCTAAATTCATGAAATGTCCGGTTAGCATTGCGTGACTAATAGGAGGTGAAGTACACTACGTAACTGTGACTGGTACCACAATTTCAAGGCCGGGTCAAGTGTCCTATTTTTGGGGGGGAAATGGGAATATGATCACTCTATCATAACAGCACACATGGAAAAAGTCTCAAGGACACACGCATGAATTGGAACAGGAAGTAAAAGTATTGTGGTTCAAAAGAGCTATTTCGGGCTTGTAATTTTAAGAACTCCTTTTAGGAAATCTCCTCAAACGATCTTCATTCGGAAGCAAGTATGTCATGCGGATTACAAAATTTGCAAAATTGTATTGCCTACAACAACTTCAGTCCTCGAGGGCCAGCATGCTTTGGATGTTTCCCTCATCCAACACACCAGATTCATCGTTTGAATTTGAGTTAAGGGCGTTGGAGCAGGGGAAACATCCTGGAGAGGTGCACCAGAGTTGGTGACCCCTGGCCTACGCCATCTAACAAAGGTGAAGCCTACCATCGAAGTTTGGCGATCATTTTGAAAACAATTATTTGAGAAGAATAAATTGAACCCAGCACCAGTTTTGAAACTAAATTTGGTGGTCACATCTATCATAACAATGCAGAAAAAAAGTCTATCCCCTCCTTGCCTGAAATGTCTTAACAGGAAATCAGATATAGTCGCCATTTTGGGCAAATTTCCAGCAGAGCTTGTACTTTGATGAACTCTAGCTATATTTCAGCATTTCGCCCCAATGGGAAACTTTTGTTGGCCAACGCCTTCTAATATGGGCGGAATATGGCATCAAACGCTTATTTCAAGGGGGTCACCATTCATGATTAAATATTATTTGGGCATTTTGGCTCAATGACAACATCTGTCCGCAATGGCAGACGATTTGATCGGTTGCAAACAAATGGGTCATGCATTTTTGTCAAATGACAACGGAAGCACAACAAAGTTGCATCAAAGGCAAAACAAAGCCAAAGTGTGCATGACTAAGCCCCTGCTGAGATGGCTTATTTACAGTAGTGCAGAGTGAGGCAGGCATCATCATGGGAGTAAGCTCACACACTTTCACTGCACCGACACGTGTAGATACACACAGGAAATGGGTTGGTAACAGCTCTGGAAAAAGTTAACAGGTTTTTTTTTCTACTCACAGGTATATGTTTGAGTGAAATGCATGCTATAAACTGCTGACAACAAAACTTTCAAATTCCAAATACTGTTATACTGTATTGGGATTTAGAGCATGTATTTGCAAAAAATAGTTTTTTTTCCCCCCTGAGCTGCACATACGCTACACAAACAATACAAAATACTAGTATATGCTCCAAAAACACAACTTTTACAAAAAGTTTCGCATGCATAAATATGCTATCCTCGTTATTTGCTTAATGTTTGTGAGCATCTTACGAAGAAGAAACATGACCATCAGAAACCGAAATATTAGGAACACCTCTCGCTGCACTGGCATGGTGCAGTGCAAGTTCCATTCATTAAAACTGCCACACGCCAGCGACCTTTCAAAAAAAAAAAAGTTACGTATTATCAAGCCTTTCAGAGTTGGCTACTTACATTCATTGGTTTCTTCTTCCCAGGTGGCTGACAACAGCAAGGCGAGATTCAAGTCATCCAACAACAACAACAAACTCCTCTCAATGCTTCCCAGTGAAAACCAAAAACAAAGTGAGAGTTGCATCCATCTTCATGAGATCTCCTCACACTTGGCGGTGCACAATTCCAAAACGTCTGTGCCTTTGCAAACTTGGAAAAACTTCCTCATTAGGTGCTTTTTTTCCCCAGAAGATCTGCATCCACTGTCGTATGTCTGCTTGGCCGTATAAAAGGAGAACTCCTAGCGAGAATCAGAGTGGGGCTCCCTCCAGTCGCGGACTTGTCCCTCTCTCTCCCAAATGTTAATGTATTCAACACATGACTGGAGCGCAGGCTGGCAGCCGCCTCCTCCTCCTCCTTCTTCACCTTGTAGCTGCCACAAGGAGGAGGTGGGGGTGAACTTCATGCTGCACTCTGCTGCCACCATGCTGTGCACAATGGAAGTGTACATTAGAAGACCATCAGGCCAAGGCGACGTTTCGTCAGTGGGAGCGATAAAACTCACTAAGTGATAATTGACTCATGTAGCCGTTGTCAACAGTAAGAAGTTCGTATTTTGTCTACATTAATCTGATGACTTCATCATTTTTCATTTACAATTAATACTTTTAAAAACACATTATGGCACTTGCTGTCGACTGAAAATGACAACACAGGTAGGTGGGCACATGGTTCAGGTAACAGCCAATCACGGCTTAGTTTGCAAACATCACGAGCAAACCCAGAAAAGAGGTGCGCCGTGATTGGTCGACTCGTTACCTGTGATGTCATTTTCAGTCGACAGTAAGTGCCAAAATGTGTTTTTAATGCTTTTAAACGTAGGTATTGTTGTTAGCGACATGGGGGGGTGAAGTTATCAAATTAATTTTAAACAAAATATTAACTTTTCATTGCTGAAAAATGGTTAAATGTCGCTTTAACATTAACATATATTATATTTATTGCTGTCAAACGATTACATTTATTTAACTAATTAATTGCACACTTTTCTGTAATTAATCACAATTAATCACACTTTCCTATTAATGCTTCTACTTTTTCCGTCAACATACATAATCACTTGAGTAAAATTTGGGAAGTTGACACGGTTTTATTTGGGTCGTGACGCTTTGCGTTTACAAACAGCAGAACAATAGCGAGGTTGTGCTCAGCGCCTTTAATGTCGAGAAACAGCTGACATATTGCAACCTAGCCACTCAGGTGCTGTTTCCTTAATATGTTGCTTCATGTATAAAACATATGTTGAATCAAAAGAAGTCATAGGACAAGAATGTAACGATGTTACGTTTTGAGCATGCTTAAAAGTTTAAGCTGCAACTAAATGAGAACTTTTTAATGTGACCCACTTCTCTCTCTGAGACTCACACTGTGAACTCGGCGAGTCCCATGCGTCCCAGTGCTGGCACTGCACTAAGTTTTGATTACTCTGACAGAACACACACACACACATACGCACAAACACATGCACAAACACACAGTGACGGTGCAATTAGTCACCCACCGCAGCATCTTCTCTGTATCAAGTCACTTGTTCCAGTAAAACCGTGAGGTAGTTGTGGAACCAACTGCCCTTTTTCCATAATCATTTATTAGAAAATCCACCAAGGCCAAAACAATCCCTAGACTGCCACACACAGCAAACCTTTTTTCTTTGTAACTCTTTGTCTGCTGCTTTGGGTGGCTCACAGACACACTTGGCCCCAATGCAAGCAGACAGTAACAAAGCCATTCCCTTTCAGGTCGTCATATAGTTAGTACTTTTTCAGATTGACAGGAGTTAGCAAAGTCATTTTTGGAGAGAAGTATTTTTACTTAAATTCAGAGTGTGAGTACTTTTGTAAATCATCCGTCTTCGTCCCATCCCTTCTGAAGACGAGTTGCACCTCACATGTGCATGCAGAAAATGAGCTGATGAACTCCAGAAGAACATGTGAGCCGAGGAGCCGGCGGGCCACATGGCGCACACGACGCCACAAATTAATTTCACATTGTCGTCTTGTTTCTGTTTGTTTGTGCTAAATGAAAGATTGCGCTGATACTCATGTTTGCAATGAACATTAGAAGACAAATCTTTATTAAAATTGCAAAGACGATGGATGGTGTTTTTGTTTTTCGTGCGTCTTTCGTTGATAACTTATCATTTCATTTGGATTTATATTTGGGGTGGAAGTCATTAGCGCCGCATCCAGACGGGACGATGGATGGTCAAATATCCTGCAGACAGCAATCATTCTTGATGTTTTCTGAGCTGTCTGTAATGGCTTTGAAAGCCATAAAAAGAAAAGACGTCTCGAAGCTTAACAACGGCGCTGTGCTGACAAGTCGTAAATTAGTAGTAAGAAAGTTGTCCAAAGTGATACTTTGATTTTAAAGCCTTATGGAGACATAAAAAACAACAAGGTTATTATAACTGAATGCATGTATTAAGTTCCATTTGTCACTTGAATCGCTAATTAATTTTTGTTTGTTTGTCATTTTGTTTTTTCCCTCTAATTTCCACTTTTTAACTGAATTAAACCTTTCTAAATTAAAATTGTTTAGCATATCCCAACCAGCCTCTTATTTCCCTATTTTGTTTATTTATAAATGTTTTACTTCAAAATAAAACCCATATTTTTATACTTTGAAAATAATAAGCATTTCGAAAAATGGATGGCTGCAAAATAAAATTGTTGTAGTGATGAGTTGAACAGTTTAAAGTTTGAACATATTCCATCGGTCCAAATTTATGAATATTAGGGGGGTAAACAAATAAATAATTTTTTCATTTTGGGATTTGAGTTGAAATTTAGAAAAACAATTCTATTATATGGATTAGCTGAACATTTTAAAGTTAGAACCGTATGAATTGGTCTAAACTGTGGACATTATTGGGGGAAAAACAAACAACAAAAGCTTTAAGCTTTTTTTTTTCAGCCTTTGACTCCAAATGTGGGCGGAACATTCAGTCAAATTTGGATTAGCATTGCGAGGACCTTTTGCTTCTGCTTGCTGCTTACATTTTGATTATATTAAGCATTTCCGCGCAATCAAAAGACAGCCAGGGTTGTTGTTTTTTTTTTAATTACCATTATAATTTGACCTAATTTACCAATAAAACCAAATGTCCCTTATTTCCTATATAATACAGAATGCATCGCGACTTAAGCTCAGACCGAAACGTACTCAAAAGTTATGATTTTATGCTCCTCGTTAGCTGCGTTTTCCAGGTGGATGAACATAAAAACGGCAGCACAGTTTCAGGCCTGGGGGCTGGGGTGGCTTCTCTCTTTCAGCGGGGGTCTAATGTGGACTCCAACTGAGGCAAAACACTAACCAGAGGCACCCGTGCAGCATTTCCTGAGGAAATATGAGCCGCTGTAAGAATATTGGACACAGGTAGGCTACACACTTTAGTGCGTATCTCTGTTCACCCGAGATGTTTGCGTGTTTTCCTGCGAGAACAGGTGGTTCTTGTTTGGTGTGAAACTCTGCTCCTTTGTCAGCTGGACATTGATCATGATTTAGAAGAACTTTTATACATTCCTGTTTAGTGTCACTCCTGCTTCCCGACACCAGAAATTGCCGCTATAAATCTTTCATCCGAGGAAGGAAAACCCAAGAGTCTTGGCCTGGACACTGAAGCCAAGGTCTACTGACTCTTTTGAAGTGCAAGTCCCTAGACTGGTAGTGGGCGAGCAGGGAAGATAGCGACCACGGTCGACTTCGTAGCAGGCAGTTATTCCGACGCATCAATCCACATTGTTGTTGTGCCGCTTTCGGTCTTAGAGCGAGTCATTCATTTCCTCTTCTGTCATAACTTGCCATCACTGTTTGATTAATCTTATGTTTTTGTAGCCTCAACTAATATCTGTCCCTCATGGATCCTTATTTCCTTGTTGCTTGCCTGTGATCAAGTTACCTCAAAGCGTAAGTGACAGTTATGGACGAAAATGTTGTATAGGTCACGATTCGATTCAATACTGATTAATCTCGATACAAATCTATAAATTGATTATTGCGATTTTTTATTTTTTTTTACTCAAATTTAGAAAATACTAATCAGTAAACTTGTAAGATTTCTATGAAAATGTATTTATTCATCTGAAAATTCAGGCTTATAACTGAGCCACTGCATTTAACAAACAGGTTGCAGTCTGTTTTATGTTTGAATAGCACTAAAATAAAATGTTAAGGCTTAATGTTCCATTAATATAACATTCTTCAATGCTTAATGTGTGAATCCTAACCCTAAGTAAGACGTTTTGTGGAATATTCCCATAAAAATATATATTACAGCGCGCAATTCTCAAATCGATTCGCTATGCGGCCGAATCGATTCGAGAATTGCGCGCTGTAATGTCGCGATATATTGCTGAATCGATTTTTTCTAACACCCCTACTGTCAAGTAAGCATATCTCAAGTCAATTCAAGACCAAAGTCCTTAGCTTCCAAAATGATGTCAAGTCTCAAGTGTGTTACTTTCTGGCAAGTCATCAAAGCAGTGATTCGGGTCCAAGTTGCAATCACTCGGGGTCTCCGTCTCGGCTTTTGACTCACACCTGCACATATTCTATGTGACTTACTTCCATCTCTACTGCCTCCGTCCGTATCTTATCTCACGCACAGGAGCCAGGAAAAAGACGGATACTCAGCAACTGTGGCATAAAAAACATAACAATATCATCAAAAAGACAACATCCAAGCATTCGCATGTGCTTTAATTGCAGCAGGCTGTTTTGTCATCGGGGCTCTCGTCCAGTGAACAGCAGCTCTCAGTCTCAACAATGACACTTGGCAATCTCCCAGGCTGTCCAAACTCAACGCTCTCTAATTAATACACTATCAATCACGCCGTCCGGGCACGTTGTTCTCGCCGCGGGACGGAATTCCTCGCACATTGTCGGCAATGTCGAACTGATTCTTCTGGAGATCGCTCCTGCTCTCCAGGAATGCATTGTGCGGCCCCGAAAAAGGAGAAGGAATGTGCCGCATTGAGAGCGACGCTGTGGAATGTCCAGCCGCAACAATGCAATTGTCCGAGGCAAATGTTTCCTGTGAGAGAACGCACAAAGACTAAAAAACAGAGGCCTTTAATCCCATTTACTCTGCACACTTTGCAACAATGGCGGCACTTGAGAAAGCCAATGAAGAGTCTGCTCGGACCATCCCACCACATTTGCATTTCAGCACATCACAGCCTACCACCCATCTTGATTCATATCTGTTTCTTATAAATCTTTTTTTTTTTTACGTGTTTGTCTGCCATCAAATATGTGTGACGCATACAGAGGAAAATATGTTGCTAGTTTTGTGGTGTGTTAAAGGTGTATTGTGCAGTTTAAAAAGGTAATATTGTCGCGTTTTCTACATCATGCATGCGCCACCAATGCCCAGATGAGTACGAAGAGCCCTGACTCTTTTACTGTGACTGCACCTATCAGCTTGTATATCTTGCCTTTATAGTAGAGTGTGCGGACCCTCACACTCCACGGTTTCCTTGGGGAGGGAAGGGACGGAGTTTTTCTTACCTCATTTGAAGTAATGTCTTTGTTTGTCAACTGTGGCTGTCGCTTTAAGATTGTGTACGTACTCGCACGCACACCATGATCGAGCCTGTTGTAAAATCTGTTGTTTTTACAGAAGCAGCTGTAGTTGCCAGAATAATTCTGTAAAAAGAAAATACTGTGCAACTGCAAAAATTAACAACTTTACAGAACAACTTGTGTACTCCTAGAACTCTTTTGGTCATTTAACATGATGGCCTGAAAGGGTGGTGTGGCTCAGTGGTCGAATGGTCATCTTGCAACCCCGAGGTTGTTGGTTCGGTACCAGCGTACTGTGATTATGTCCATGCACAAGAAACTCCAGTTGTTCCTGATGCTGTTTAATAAGTAGTCAAAATTATATTGTACATTGAAGCCCAGTAAAATTTAGGAGCAGTTACTGTTGTACATTAAATACCAGTAAAATATACAAGTTGTTCTATAAATTATTCTGGCAACAACAGCTGCCAGATTTTTTTGTAAAAAAAATACAGATTTTTTATTTTTATTTTTATTTTTTTTTACAGTGTAGTAATGTAATTTGGTAGACAGGTCGGTAAGAAGAGAATTTTTTGGACGATAGTTTGTGAGGTGGTAAGATTGATTACTTGTGAGACTGGTTGCTAAGTACCAGTAAGTGGTAAAGTTGGTCAGAAGTTAGTTATGCAAATAAAACTCAGCTAGATGCTAAGTTGTAGATGCTGTAGACATCTGCACGTCAGCTCATCACAAAAGAGGCCATCATGCAGATGGAGTGGCGGGATGAACTGAAATCATATATAAGCCGTGGAAACTTTTTTTTTTTTTTTTGGTCCACAATGAACGAGATGCAGTGAGAAGATTTTCTTTGGCAGGCACTAAGCTTTCCCCCCCCCACCGGAAACATACACGAGCCACACCCTTCTATCAACATGTGAAATATATTGCTATATTTACGACAGCGAGGTCCTAAAGGGATCGACGTCAGTCAATCATGAGCGGCATGCAGACAAAAGAAAATCTAAGTAAACATTTGTTCCGTCTTCTAAACGAGACCCAGATGGGGAAGCAGAACGGCATCCAATAAAATAAAGTGTTGAAAAGGCTGCAAAATTCTCAATGACAAGTTATACATGCATTAAATGTTCAGCTTTTCATTTTGGAGGGTTTTTTTTTTCAATTTGTTTTTGCTTATTGTTAATTGACACACAACGTCATGAAGCACAGGAACATGAAAGCCCAGTTCTGGTGCAAATCCAACAAAAGGTGCAGATTGAAGCATCTGTATTCTGTAGAGATATTTTTGTACCTTTAAAATTAACATCTGTTGACGTTTGTTTCCAGTGAGGATGTCACATGCGATACGTGGACTTAAAAAAAGCTGAAAGCTAGTACACGAAATATTGATTGAAAGCCTTAGCGATAGAGTTGACAATGCGATAATATTTGGTATAGTAAATAAGAACACTTCCATGTGACCTTGGCATAACATGACTAAGTCGGCTAAACTAGAAATAAACCAACTGTCGATTAATTATGACGAAATTTGGTGACCGCTTAGCAGCGATGTATTAACTACCTCAAAACAACTGTCCTGAAACCGAAAACGCAGAGTTTCCTATCTCAGGGCATGTCAACTCGCTGTCCGGGGTTAGTCTCCGTGTTTGTTGAACATGCTTTGTAAAAATTAACCCCTGAACATCTTTGAGATGTTTAAATTTAGAACAAGTCACATTGACAAACACACAAATTGACCCTTTTCAAAGCCTAAACATTGTTGCTGTTCCTGGGAGACTAACACAACAAGAGAGTTGAAAAGAAACTTTTGTTTTGGCGAGTCTGTTGGGAGGACAAATCCAAGGTCACATGGTTTGTACATGCAAACATGAACATAAGAAGCAGAAGCACTGAATGCATTGTTAGTGATGCTAAACGCTTCCTTATGGAGATGCACAATTAACAACAAAAGAAGTTCTTTGAATCCCGACGCCAACCACACATCAAAACAATAAAACTGAAGATTGACGGGGCTTTTTTCTTTTTTCATAAGTAACTGGTAATTAAAATATTTATACATCTCGTCGAGGATGTGGAAGCTGCTGCGGCTCTAATTATTGACAAGCCGCGAGCCAGCCAAACAGAGCAGAGCTGTTTCAAACTTGATGTGGACCAAGTTTTTATCATCACCCTTGAATTATTACCACCTGTCTGTCTGTCTGTGTGTCTGTCTGTACACCGCTCATTTGTTTTTGTCAAAGAATATACTGTACTGTACGCTCACTTGAACCTTCATTGCTAACACATGTTCAATTTCATGAGAGCGTATTGAAACATGGCGCTTTTAGAAATGCCATTGCTGAGCACAATTTTTTTTTATTTACACATATTTGAACTGACGTAACATAAATATTGTATTAGTACTATAATAAAAATGTCATTTCTTTCGGTACATGTTAAATATCACAATAATATCGCGATCGCTATATTCAGCATATCGCATGTTCTTCCAATGTCGTGCAGCCCTACACAAAATAAAGTGATTCATTTCAAATTCAGTTCTATTCGGTTCTATTAAAGTTGGATACAAATTTATGCAAAATTTAAGTTTTTAATTAAAATGTTAATAAACCAACAAATTATGGAATTTGTAATATATCAACGCTGCATTGTGAAAAACACCTACAGTATGTCCGTTTTTGTCATTTTGTACATTTTCATTTTTGGGATGAAACTGACTGCAGACATCCCCAAAATGCAAAAATGTATTTATAATATTTTTATATTTTTCATTACTGTAATGTACAAAAGCACACTATTCTGTGTTTTTTTTTTTTAGTATGAGCTCATTTTTTTTTAAATATTGTGACTTTTTTTTGTATCGCCAACCATATCGTGGCCTTCATATCGTGATAATATCGTATCGTGACGTTTGGATATCGTTACATCCCTAATATATATACTAAGTGTTAAGTATTCTTCAAGCTGTTTTGTGTGTGATGTTTAAATATCTTATTTTGAAATCTATGCTGCAAACTTAAAAGACCGCTCCGTTCTAGTTCTGTTTCCCGTTTCACGTCCCGTTCGTCATTCAGCTCATGCATTTAGATTTAGCTTGTGCAAAACAACGTTAACTTTATTGATGTCCGTCCAAAACAATCTATCTGAACATACTGTAAAAGTGATTTGAAACAGTCGCTCACGTCTCACGGGGAAACCAACATGACATTGCCAAAAACATGTCATCTTGATTGGACTCGGGAGATTCTTCTTCTCCAGACTCTTAGTGTGGTAAATAGCGCCGGCTACTGTGCAGGAGGGGCATAACAATTAGTAGGCGTCTGATTGATAAAAATGCTGGCAGGCTGCACTGCAAAAAACGATATGTCAATCATTTGGCGCCTGCGTGGTCCAACGACATTTGAGCAGGGGCACCTGCCACCCCGGCCACCCCGGCCGGCCTCCCCTCTGGCTCCGCCAGTGGTTACCGCAGAAGCCAGGCACGGCACTGCTCAGGGCGACGATGTGGACTTTTCCGAGGTGATGTGGAATCAATCCCAGCTATATGGAGGACCTCACATCAGCATGTCATTGCTGAGCGTTCGTCATGAGCACCACGCCGTCGTAGCCACATGTGCTTTGGTTTGCACCAAGACTATAATCAGCCGCGCTCTCCTTTTATTAAACGGCTACCAAGGCCGCAGCTAAAACTAGCGTGAAGGTCTCACATCACAACTGACACACGTGCAATGATTTTAATCATGAGTGAGGTAAATTAATTCGTAGCCTTGTGAATAACCACATCCTTCTTCCTCCCCTTCTTTTTTTTTAACCTTTGATGGCTAGTTGAGGTTTGGCGGACTCATTGTGTGACTCATGCGTTCAGAAGCCTCGGGCCAGATCGCTCGTGGTAACTAACGGCCCCGGCTGACGGCCCAGATAAAATTGTGCTGTGATCAAAGCGCGGCGGGACGAGCAGCAGAGGAGTGGAGGGCAGGCCGGCCTCTCTGAGAGAGAACAGAACGTGGAAGTGAGACAATTGATTGGAAGCGTGATCTAACAGCGGCTTTGTAGCCTCCGAGTCGTCAGCTTGGCAAGAGAGCGCAAAAAAAAAAAAAAAAACCCTGATCCCACATGGAAAATATATTTTAAAAAAGGCCCTATTACAATTTCCACCCAGGGTGAACGCTCACGATCTGCCACCATCACTGACCGATAGGCTACACTGAGACATTGTCAGAGGTGGGTAGTAACGAGTTACATTTACTGTGTTACATTTACAGTACTTGAGTAACTTTTGGAGAAAAAAAAAATACTTCTAAGCGTAGTTTTACCACACAATACTTTTACTTAAGTAGATGTGTGAAGAAGTAACGCTACTCTTACTCCGCTATATATATGGACTACACTAGAGTCTTTACACTTTCATACTTTAGATTTAGCGTGTTTTCACGTAAGCGCAGGGCCGTGCCCTAGGCGAAAGTGTAGATTGCAGCCCCCCACCCCCAGACAACTACAAGTAATACAAATAAGTAGCATAAGTAAAGTGCAATACAACTGCTTAGTGCAATCTGTGCTTTATTATTAACTACAAAATGTTTTCAAACTATGCACAATATATTTGTGTAAGATGCATATAAGAAGTAATTAAAATAATGAGGTCAATGACGGACGCCCATTTTGTTAACAATTGACGGGAAACTTCGAAAAATGTAAACAGCAGCAGCAGGTCAGATTCAGGGTGCCAGGTCCTGATCTCATATTTATTTGGACTAGAGATCATAAAAACATAATTATTATATCAAATATATATGCGGTATAATATAACATATATAAATAATGTAATGTAATAATGCAAAATAAATCAAATATATATGCTCGATAACATTTTGTAGTATCCTCGGTTGAAATAAAGGTGGTGTATCCAACTGATGGTTCACAACTTTTATTAAAACTTCCTTTGTGTGAACACACTATAATAGCTACAATATAAATAAACAAAAATTGCCATTAATAACTCAAACGGTATGTTTTGTGTATCCTTTTACCGTATTTAAGCCATATACTAGGGTGACCATATTCCCATTCCCCAAAAAAGACGACACTTGCCCCACCCGGCCTTGAAATTGTGGTACCAGTCGCAGTTACACAGTGTACTTCACCTCCTATTAGTCAAGGAATGCCAACCGGACACTTTCATGAATTTATAAAAACCCCAACAGGACGTAAGAAAATGGTCTGTCATACCAAAAGAGGACATATTTGGTCACCATATACTATAAATGAATTGCCTTAAATGATTACCTTTTATAGCCTTGACAATCTCTTGAGTACAACTTATATTGTAAATAAACATTTTAACCTTGCCTATTGCCTTAATAAATACCTTCAAACAAAAATAAACCGTACAGAAATACAGATTCTTAGTCACTAAAACAGAATCTTGAGGAATAGCATTGCTAAATATTTAGCAAGGAGCGTTAGTACACTCCAGTGGACGAAAACGGTAACGTTTTACTATGAAGTAAATTACACAATCAACATGAAATATAGCAACATTAGTTAAACAATGAAACATTGCTCCAATACGAACCTCGTTCTCTTCTCAGCCAGGTGCTAAAGAATCGTTCACTGAATTAGTTGTAAACTTTAGTTTTCTCTGATTTCTTGTGGCGCGCACTTGTCTTCTCTGCACTTGAAAGACGGCGCTACTAAGTACGTACGTCAGTTCACTTCCTACCGGTTTATGATACCTTTTCCTGTATCCTTCAAAATAAAAGTATTAACTATATTATAATAGCACAATAAAACAAAACAATTCTGCAATACAAACATGCAAAAAACAAAAATAATAGCAGGATCATTTACATATTATATTTTAGAAAACCTAAGAGGGGAAAATATATATTTTTTTGCCCTGCAATTTGACACCCCTTCCACTAGATGGCGCCCTAGGCAACCGCCTAATTTGCCTATGCCGTGGGCTGGCCCTGCGTAAGCGCTTCGTTTGCCTGACTGTGTGGAAGCATTTCCGCGGACACTAGTGATGTGGCGTTCACGAACGAATAGAGTCTTTTGGACATTGAAGAGCCAATGTGACGATGGGAACCGAGTCTTTATTGAGACCCCTTTAACGCTTCACTAGAGCCCGACCGATCATCACCCTTTAAACATAGGCCAAAACAATCAGCCAATTTGGCCAAATGGCCGATTATTTTTCCCTTAAAACGTTATCGAAAGAAAACGGAAGTTTCCAACGCTGTGAAAGTACTCTGAATGTACCATTTTGTTTGCGTAGCATTAGCAACTAGCAAGTGTGTAGTGTATGTTATTCTGTTGTCCCTAAGCGTCCTTTAAGCTGTTTAACGACACCCCAGTTGGACTTAACATTAAAACTAAACACACAGCGTTACGAATTACATCCACTGTATATTTAAATGCAAAACATGCTTTGTTTTTAAAACATCGCCAGTCTAGCGCTAATGCTAAAATCAAAGGGAGCATCCCATTCAAATGCTAACAGAAAGTTAGCATCAACTTCGGTAGTGTTTTTCCTTCAAATAACGAATGTTCACACACAAATGTTGTGGGAACACATACCCACTAGTAAGATAAAACTTCGCAAAAATTCCACTTTTGTAAACAAGAGTATGAAAACCTATAAAAAAAATATATTGTACATTTAGAACAGATATAAAATTTGTGATTAATCGTGAGTTAACTATTGAAGTCATGCAATTGATTAAAAAATGTAATCGTAATTAATTGCATAACTTTACTAGTTAACTCATGATTAATCACAAATTTTATATCTGTTCTAAATGTACAATAAAACAAATTCTAGGTTTTCATGCTCTTGTTAACAAAAGTGGGAAAAAAATGTTAAACTAATAGAAATAGTTCAAATAAATTTTTGACGTCTATAGCCGTCAATGGCAGTGAATGAATTAATGAGGGTGCAGCCCCAAATATTTGTATACAAGCCACTAAAAAGTACATTTGACAAAATATTTCACATTGAAGGTGGTAGGATTCACTTGGAATGAACAACACAGTCAGTCGAGGGTATCATCACATCCCATAACTTCCTTCGAGACCTCCCCGCCGAGACACTACGAGGAGTCGGAGGAAGCCAATGAAAACACAAAGCCTGGCTTTGATTCACGGAGCAAGACCATCTCATTCATAGAAGGAGGAGGAGGAAGACGAAGAGGAGGAAGGAGGTCACGGCGAGGTCGCGCCACCAAACGACGCTTCCGACGCTCTCCCGGCGATGTTGTTTTCATGGCGCAAGGGAAGGGGGAAAGAATAACAGGGTGTCGTTTCGGTGGTTCTCAACTCGCCGCAGGGAGGAAGGAAGCTCCTCTGATGAGAATCACCTCCCTGGAATTGACATCAACTCAGGTAGACCTCACTTTGACGGTCTGCTTAATGCAATTTCTCCTCTTTCGCTCAAGGAATAACGAAACTGTTAATTACAACAATAGAAAAAAATATTGTAAGTACATGTATACCATTGATCAATGATTATTCAAAAATATCCAAAATCCTCTTTAAAAGGACAGACATGCAACGTTTTACCATTAAAATAAATAGGGATGTTCGATACCGAGTACCGATACCTCAAGTACTTTTGATGTATAAAATTTCATTTAACACAATGACAAAAACATCGTGAACAAAGACCTTTCTTTCAGATGATGATTCGCTGTATCAAACTGCAGCCAACTACTGCTGAGGAGGACTTAGCAATGTCAGGTGCCTTAAGTATCTTTGGCTGGTATCGTCAGTCTCTGTAAAAAAACGATACCTTAATATAAGGCCTGCATCAGCCCGATACCCATCCCGGAAAAGAAGTGCCATTTTTCGTGGAGGATACATTCGAGTCCCACTTGCAATAGGTGACAATCAGCAAACCTTGAAAATAAACCCTTCCATATTGTGAAAATGCACTTTAGTGGGGTTTTCTATCAATAACTCATTCCCTGCCATTGATGGCTATAGACGTCAAAAAATCATTTGAACTATTTCTATTCTATTCATTTTTCCCCACTTTTGTTAACAAGAGTATGAAAACCTAGAAAAAAAATATTGTACATTTAGAGCAGATATAAAATATGTGATTAATCATGAGTTAACTATTGAAGTCGTGCGATTAATTACAATTTAAAAAAAATAATTTGCCTGACGCGACTTAAAGATTGTTAAAAATTACGGGCGTCAGGCGATTAAAATTTTTAACCGTAATTAATCGCATGACTTCACTAATTAACCCACAATTAATAACAAATTGTATATCTGTTGTAAATGTACAATAAAAAAAATCTAGGTTTTCATACTCTTGTTAACAAAAATTGAAAAAAATGTTAAACTAATAGAAATTGTTGAAATTAATTTTTGACGTCTATAGCCGTCAATGGGAGTGAATGAGATAATATGCATCCCCGGCCTGTCTACAATCCAACCAGGTATGAAAAATGTCCGTCCGCGACTTCTTTAGCTTTCTCCTCCTATATCTAAATTGTGTGCTTCAAACTAATTAAACTTCCGTAATCGTTTGACGTCACTAAGTCACGGAAGTGTTCATCTGTCTATGTCAAGGCAAAATTGAATGTTCTTCTGGTATTGTGGTGTCTCATTGGTAGAGTGGTTGTCTCCCAAACCCAAAGGTTGTGGGCTCAATCCTCAACCCTGACTATCAAAGTGTCCTTAATGAGCAAGACAGAACCATAACTTGCTCCCTGAACAGATGAATGTGACGCATTGTGAAGCACTTAAAAAGTGCTATGTATAAAATTCAGTCCCTTTAGGTGACAGACCAGGTCTGCTTTACCAAATACTTCTAATTGGATGACTACCACACCCGATCCCGATGCATCGGATTTTAAAATTAGATTGGGCCTTCGAAACTCCCGGATGTTGCCGGCAGGGCCCCGGCATCTGGCGGGATGACGATTGATCCCGTGCGTCGTCGGGGGCCCGCCAGGCTCGGCGAGGGACCGACGGAAACTCGGCGAGCCTCGCGGAGGAACCTGCGGTGCGCCAAAAGTGGCTTCAGATGCAGTGGGGGGAAAGGGGGGGGGGTGCAGTGGAGGCTCTTGGAAGCCTCGTCGCCACCTCCGAGCCAGACCGAACTGGGCCACTTACATTGTAATAGACGCACTAAACACATCAGTTTGATTTACGGGTTAACCTTGTGACTTACATCCGTGCGCCCAAAATAAAGGCTTGCGGACCATATGTGCACGAGAAGAAGATTCCTAACGCCGTCGCGTGCTCCGCTGCATGTGTATCCGTGAAGTCTTCTTTTTTTTTTTTTTTTTTTACTGTCTTTGTACACCCGCCTTAATTGGAGAGGCATGATATTTTGAGAGGGAGGAGGACCGTGTGCGTTAAAAATAAACACGGCGTTTATGGTCCAGAAAACGGCTGCGTCTATCTGCCACTGGTCCTGTTTCCCTTAAGAATGCCAATAACAGATATAGATCAGCGATGATGGCATTGCAGCCATGAAGTTTAACATGGAACATTTCGCGAGGAACCACAATGAATCGATTTTATGGTGCCGGGTTAGGCATAACACACACACACACACACACACACACACACACACACACACGCGCACACACACACGCACACACAGTTGGGTTTACATGTCTAGTGGGGACATCTCATTGACATCATGCATTTTCTAGACCCTTACCCCAACCCCAACCATCAAAAATGATTGCCTACCCCCATTCCTTACCCTTGTGATTAATACGTTGTAATCTTCTGCAAATATTTGCACATTTCAATGTGATGTGACGCTCATGCCATGTAATGCAATGTAGTCTTTCTGTGAAACGTAACCTTAATATGAATACATTTGCTCTCGCCTGGCTTTCACCTTGAAACAGGCCTTAAAAATAGTTTGTGTTGGTTTGCGCGCCGCGGGCAGATGTGTTTTTTATAGCATGCACAGCTGCGGGCTGTAACTCGCTCACATCGAATCGGGAGAAACAACCCAGACGAGAGCAAATACCGGATGCAAGGACTAACTGTGTAAGTCGCTTTGTGTGAAAAAGTCATTGTATAGTATTCATTAAATGAACTTGAATGCAGTTTGTCTGATTGGATTCAATTTGAGGTATGAAGACTGTTTTCCAGTGTGGTCTGGAACTGGACAGCTAGTGGATGCCAGCTATGTCTGAGGCTGAGATTCACTGTTAACATTACCCAAGCTTGCTGCAGTGGAGCCCGAGGGTTTGCAGGTTGACAACTTGATCGTTGGGCTGCATGACGTCGTCGAAGATCAGCCTGGTTGAAAGTGAGTGTCATCTGCCCGACAGCTCTGACCAGTGCAACACTGCCTTCTGCTGTCAACTTTGTGTTAGTGAATCAGAGCGTTTTGCTTTGTGATTGCAGCGTGAGGGCGGGCACACCATTAAATGTGATAGTTACCCATGTACTACACTAAAAGTTTGGATATATTGTTTGAAATCATAGAAATTCCTTGACTTTATATTGTATTTTAAATTAAGCTCTTTTAGTGCAATTTTCTTTATTTAGAAGAAAACGTCTTGGACATTCCTCTAATTTATATTAGAATGTACTACTGTATGTGTTTTTATTTAATCTGTCTTGTTTTATTTTTTGACAATTCTTAATACTACTACTACTACTACTACTACTACTACTACTACTACTAATACTACTACCAATAATAATAATGATAATAATAATGTATATTAGCCTATTATTTTCTAAGGGTATCATTTGCTGTTGTTTTCAGGACGTGTAGGTCTAAAGTTTTAGTTGACGATTTCTCAGTCACCGTGCGGAACCAATCTTCAGTCGGCCAACGTTTCCGACCGGGTGCCAATTCCTTCGAAACGGTTGTCTCTGTTTACACCGCAACGTGGATGAAAATTTCACTTTCAAGACACCTGACCTGACTAATAGTTTATTTTTGTATTATTTAGCCATTGTAAACATTTAAAAATGAGTAAAAAGCGCCCGAGTGAGGACGCGGCGAAGCCGAACACGGCGGCCAAAAAAGAAAAGATGACTGAGTTTAACGGAACTCTTTTTAAAAGCATGCTGAGTGACCCCACCACAGCCATGAAGGGTACGTATTTTACCTAAAAATAAATAAATATATTATTAATCATAAGAGCACAAACAAAATGGTGTTTATTTTTGGTCGCCTCCAGGACTTGAGAGGTTCGTATCAACCGCCAAGAAGCTTCCGTCATCTGAGTTGTATGATGTGGTTGAAGGTTTCATTAAAATCTCCATGGAGTGTGCAGAAATATTCAAATTGCTGGAAGGAGAAAAACAAACTGAGAGAGAGGTAACTTTGACTCAAAATCTTACTTCATGGTCCTAAAATGAACGCCTAATTAATGAGCTGATCTTCGCTGTGCAGATGGTGCTGATCTTCCAGAGTCTGGAGATGATTCTCCTGAGGACCGCCAGTGACCTGTCCCACTTCAACATGGTGGGCAACGTCATTGTGAAAAAGACAGTTTCCGGTCACATGAAGCTGATTCAAGGATGCTTACATTCAGAAAATTACAGGTCTGTCGGTTTATCGCAACTACTGTAGTGTACATAAAGGTAGCAATGGCTTTGCTTTAAAGAAGACCCGTTAAGCACTCAACAAAAAAAAAAAAAAGTCAGCATTGGGGCAGTTATTATGTGAAACAATTGGGCAAAATTGCAAATGCCTTGCTTACAGGTTTATTTCCAGAAATACGAAGCCCACAAAAGATTTTACTGCCAAGACCCAACTATTTGTATACAAACGACTGAAAAGTCAATCTTTAATTAATATGATCCAACGGACAATTTGTCTCCTGGGTGCTAATCTACATTCAATGATACTATTTTTCCACACAGATTGGTTTGTCAGTGCCTGAGCCTCCTGTCTGCTGCGATATCCCAAGGGCCCGAAGCTGCCAGAGTGATCCTGAGTCACATTTATATGAATAAGTCCCTCTCTGGGCTGGCCAGAAAGAAAGATAAGAAGGTGAGAGGACTAAAAAGACATCTAATAAAGAGCATCTTGTACATGCAAATACACTCTCTGCCGAAAGATGATCAATTCCTTGACTTAAGCAATTGACTGACAACATTTGGGTTTGAAATCGAGAGATCAACAGTTCAGCATTTATTTCCGGGTCTTGTTTGTGTTTCCCAACCAGACAGATTTCTTGACATTTATACTACTTGGAAGTGTAACCCACATAAAAATATTGGTTATTGCCAACACAGCTATTTGGAATGGAGCACTAGTGTGCTAAGTGTCAGATGTCAAGGTATATATGAGGGAAAGGCTAGCTTATGTTGTCGGTCAACAACAGTGGAGTCCAAACTCTGGCCCACGGGCCGTTTGCTGCACCTGCGTGTTTTTAAAAAAAATATATATATATAAGCCTGTAGTGTATTTGAGCAATAAGTTGAAAACATGACCCACATCAGAAGATTAGAAGAAAAGGATGAATGATATCACACTCTTAAAAAAAAACATATACATTTTTAGAAGTAGAATATTGCACTATATTGTATTTTAAATTATTTAGATAAAAAAATACAACTATAACACAATGTTCCATTTTTAATTTAAAAATCAAATACATTTTTAACGTTTCAAGATATCACATTAGTGTGAATACCTTTTTGTTTTGTCACCGATAACCCAAAGCTCAAAAGTAGCCTATTTTGTTTTCCTTTTAATACACTTAACTGCTTTGCATCTATTGACCTCTAGTACACTGGATTGATTTTTAGCATGTTTTACAAATTTCTCCCTTCCATTTTGCTGTATGTGGCCCTCAGTGGAAAAAGTTTGGACATCCCAAGTTGACAGCAAAAACGCATATCTTCTTCTTCTTCTTTTGCTTCTTCCAGGGAAGACCCGACGTTCGCATGGCCTTTATCCAGTTTGCCCTCTCCTTTTTGGTGTCCGGGGACAATGTAACAGTTGGACAAATACTAGAGGTCAAAGGTAAGCATGGAGTAATAATCACCAAGCAACTTTTTTTAAGCATGTTGCTCATGCGTTAATGTGTTTCGGCAGAGCTTCTGCCTGAGATTTTGAGTACGGGGCTAAAAGGGGACAGGATGTCCGTCGTCAATCTGATCTTGTCCACGCTGAAGACCAGAGTAAGCACATGATCATCAATTTCACCACTGTTCCGATGTTTTTGCGAGATAAAACCAAGATCAGTTACGTTAAAAATCCTTTCCACTCAATGTGACCTGTAACCCATACTAGCCATTTGAAAAAAAAAAAAATCTTTTTACACGTCAATTAGTGTGCAGATCAGTGCATGTGGAACATGCAGCGGGGACACATCGCCAAACACAAATAACCCCGCTCTCATGTCGACATGCTGCTTATCAGAAGAAGTTTCTTAATGATGTTTATGTGTTTTGTCTCTTTGCAGGTTGTATTAAACAAGGCCATTAGCAAAACACAAAAGGTGCGTTTTTTCACAGCGGCAATGTTGACCAACATCGCGTCCCTGTATAAATGGAACGGGATTGTGGATGCCACCACAGAAGGGAACGAAGTGAGTTTTTGTCTCATTTGAATTAAAGCTTTGCTAATGTTGGTCTAAAGCAGTAAGGGGGTGTTTGAGCTTGGGAATTTTTCTTGGCAATTAAAAGAAATAAACCAGAATTACTAAACTGAAGTTTGCTCGCTTGTCTAAATGATATTTTCTATGTTGAAAGATGGAGGATGACTCGGAGGATGACTCGGAGGATGACTCGGAGGATGACTCGGAGGATGCTGGGATATCGGTGGTGCGGGAGATGGCTCACCGTTTCCTTCTAGAATTGTGCTGCTCCCGAAAGTACGGCATCAGCTTCCACGATGGCAGCTTCGGCACTGCTGGCAGGCAAGTATTCCGTTTTACTATCTACATTAGCACAGAACATGCTGTTTGTAACGGCCTCGGCTTTCGCTGCAGAGCCGGCAACATCGTGCTGCTTCAGTTCCTGGTCGGCCTGAAGCAGGCGACGGAGGACGAGCTGGTGGCCGAGCTGGTGGTCCGCACGCTCAAAGCCAGTCCGGACGTCCTCACGCGATTCTTCAAGGAGACGCATTACTCTTACTCGCCCCGCCTCAAAAGTGCCTGGCAGGACAATGTGAAGCTGCTCAAGAAGGTGAATGTATGAGAGAATGATAAAACAATCTGCACAAAAATTCCGTTTAGTTTATGCAGAAATGTGATGTAAATAGAAACTGTAAACGGTGACATTAATGTACTACAGGAAAGTAGAGACAAAACTAAAAAGTAAAACTATACAGAAAATATATATTTATATTTTAAGTTAATAAATATTGAACCCCAATGAAAATAAAAAGATAGAATTTATGATTTTTTATGATTCTAATAATAATAATAATATTAATAAAAAAATTGTGAATCACTTTATATTTGACATCAAACCTCAAAATGCTACAGTGAGTAAACATAAAACACATGTTTAATTGTATAATTTGTATTTTTATATTTGTATTTATTATACATATAATGTATACACACTCACATATTGTATAGATGTATTTTTATTGTAAGTTTAATTAATTTAAAAATAGCAAAAATAAAACTATTGAAAGAGGCAATGCAGAAATTGTTACATGTACATGCATTTAAAATTAAGAGTTAGCAAACGAAACTAAAATTGATTAATTTCTCTTTCTTGGCAAAAAAAAAGAAAATGAAGAAAATACACTGAAAACATTTAAATTAATACATGCTGTATATAATATCAATGCAGGAAAAATGGAGGGGAACTGTAAATGGTAAATAAATAAAAAAGATTTTATAATGTGTTCGACAAATGTATTGGCAATTAAAATCTAAAATCAGTTTAATATTATGAAAATTTAAATAGAAGACATTTGTTATTTTTCCGTGGTATTTTTTTATCATTATTATTTATTTGTAAATTAAAAAAAACTTTTGGGCTATTTTATTTTTTATCATCATACAGTGCAGTTCTATACCACACTACAATTACAATAATGAACATATTGTATGCAACTCTTGTTTTATTAGCACTCATTTGCTGCACCCAATGAAGAGTGCTGTGCTTATTCGTCGACTAATACATCCTATCTCTAATATCACATCAGATCTACGAGGCTCAGCCGGACATCAGCGTTTTGTTCCAATCCTGTGAGCACGTTCCTCTCCCGCGCCTGCTCTCCATGATTACGGTGGTCTCGCTGCCCCCCGTCTGCAACAAGACCTTCTTCACACAGGGCCTCAATGTAAGCGTCTCCTACCACAATCGCAGTACAGTAAATAAATGTTAAAAACCAAACAGTTGAACAACTGAATGTTTTGTTTGGAGAGGAAAAAATCCACTGATTTGTGCTGTGATGCTGTCATTATTCCTTGCTAAGAATTTCACTTTCATTTGCATACTAAAATACCACTAGAGGGAGCCTCAAACATGTAGAATCACTGAATTCAACCAATAATCCGCTCGTCTCCTTTCTCTATAGTTTGCCAACACAGCGGTGCAATTCACCACTTTCAACATGATGAGCTTCATTTTAAAGAAAGCTGACAAGAACATCGAGTTCCTCCTGGACCACCGCTCAGATGCGTACACGCCGGACATGATGGCCGACCTGGTGCAGCAGTACAGGGAGATGCTTTGCAAGGTTGACACAATAAAATGTCATTTTAATACCTTCAAATTTAGATTCTCCTGCTTTTAAAGTCATTTTGTTTTTGCTAGATTTTGCCGGATATGACGAGTGTCATCTCAAACTGGCAGTCACTCAGCAAGAAGGACAAGACGCACGGCGAAGGAAGTAAGACGAACAAGGAAGTGAGCGCAAAATGGATAGATGAAGAGGACCAAGCCACTTCATTAGGTACACTTGCATAGTAGGAAACCCAATAGAAAAGCTGCAGATGAGAGAAAGCTCCCTTTTCATTGGGGTTTACAGTGGCGTGCTGAGATCTTTTTCTCTACCACTGAAAACTACAACCACAATCATAACCAAATTTCTTGAATGAAAAACATCAATTGTGAGTGCTTTTATACTTCAAAATTCCAATTTTTGATACCACCGGAAGGCGTGAATTTTTGAAGCAAGCTGAACTCTGATCGGTGTAAATCGGAAGTATTATGTGGGAGTTGTTTCACGGCAAAAAATTGTGGAGAATAAAAATCACAATAACCGCAATAAAGTCCTTTCAGCTCCTGAGACACCCGAGGTCATCCTGCTCAAGGCGCTCATCCTGCAGGTCGTTTGTCTCTTCCAAAAAGTTGTGCCGCACTTGGTTACTCAGTGCAAGTTTGACTTCAGCAAGCTCCTAAAAGGTAATTTGTTTTATTTTTAGGCTATTAGACGTGCCTGTCGGAACTTCAATCATATTCTTTATTGTCTAAAGGCATCGTGTCAGAGGGAGGCGTGAATGAGGAAGTAGCTCCCGTCTTGCAGCATCAAATACTACAGCTGGCGTTAGACCTTCCTGCAAGCAAGTTCTCGTGGTTCCGTCTGCAGGTAAGAAGCTCCCAGCTGTCTTACGAACATGTCATTAAATATCACTAGGATCAAGATTTCATCGTGGGTATGCTTGAAAGGGCGGTCCTGTCACACTCACTCCACCCCCGTTTCCGTAAAAGGAAACGTCAGCAGACTAAAATTGGCTGTAAATGCTCTCATCTTACTGCCGTCTGGTTGTCCCTTTCTCGTTCAAAAGGAATCTGCAGATAACAACGAGAAGTCTGTACTCTATCTGCTCCTCAAGATGTTCGTCGGCAGCCGCTGCAACCAACTGAAGACCTCCACTCGAATGCTGGTTCTTAAAGTAAGGAGCCCAATGTACAGTATAGGTGCCGTGCGAGTGGCTCGCAACCAGTCTAGGGTGTATCTCGCCTCTTGTCCTTGTCAGCTGGGATAAGCTCTAGCTCGAGTAAGCCTTGGCTGCAGAGTGTAGTTCGAGGCGTGGCTCTGCGTGGGGTGCACCTCAACTTTTGACTCCACCCACGCGGATTCTCGACCTCAAAGCTCCTCCTTCACTGAGCCTGTGTGTTTTGATTCATGACTCTGTGGATTCCCATTGGATTAATGACATTTCAAGTCATTTTAATGGACGCTGTTGATTTGATAGTAAAATGAGTGATTGGCTTGGTCATGGTACTACTAAATGGAAAAAAATACATCCCCACATCACTAACAAAAACTGTAAGTACTACTATACTAATGCTGCTGGTCTTGTGTGGTGTTCAGGTGCTGAAGGACAGCGGCGTGTTTGAGTACACCTGGTCTGAACTGGAACTCTGGCTGGACCAGCTGGACCGAGTAGAGCCTGGCCAACAAGAGACGGTCATCCAGTTTTTGGAGAGAGTGAGCGAGTGTATTTACCTGACCTCGGAGAATGCTCATGATACCGATATTGGGAATAAACAAATCTATTTTTTCTTTGGAGGTGTTTGTCGAGATCGTGTGCCATTCGCACATATACACAGATAAAGTCGCCAGCCTGGTGCAGGAGGCGGCATACCAGCAGTCCAACCTGAGTAGTCAGGAGGGAGATGCAACCAGTGTCTGTGTGTCTCACATTGACGGTAAGCTTCTTAACTTATTCACTCCCTGCCATTTTCACAGAAGCAATCCCCTTCACTCCCGCCTGTTTTACTGGATTTTGACTGATTTCGCAAGGCCCACAGAATATTGTGTTCTATAGCTATATAAAACATGGAACCTACCAAAAGAAAGATTAAAGTCTCTTCTTTCATCAGGAAAGAAAGTATGTTTCTATCTGTTTCCGTTTTGCAGCAATTAGCATTACAATATAGCTACGTTTCATCATTATTCACAAATCTATTTAGAATTTTGATTAATTGAGCTTTTTTTCCCCAACATGGCCCTGGTTGATCTCCTTTGTTCTGCCATAACTACCATTTCTTCACTTTTGATGCCAGCAGTTTAAGTCCAACAATCGGGGGCTTTGCTGACTTTGATCGCAAGGGAGAGCAAACAGTACTCAAATTTGGGTTCAATTTCAGTCTCTCCCTCCGCCGCCAGATGTTCTGGACATGCTGGACGTCATCATGGAGGGCAGCGAAGGTGACGCTGAGGGGTTGGGGCCACCTTTGAGTGAGGAGCTTGTCGTTCAGACGTTTCCCTTCAGCGTGGCCGTCCCTGCCGCTCTGGAGGCCCGCAACAAACTTGCTCCAGACAAAGGTGACAAGTACTTCCTTTTTCAAAAATGATTATGATTTCCAACCTGTCTCAACTGTTCAGCATTCTCAGCCAATCCTTTCATTGTTTTCTCAGAAGTTAAGTTATGTTTTTTTTTTTCCCAAACCTTTCTCCAGGTTGCCATTCTCAACCCTCAGCTTCCAAATGTTCCAGAATTTTTCCACACTTGGAGATTTTGAATGAGAATGTGTATGTGTGTTTTACCTCCTGTAGTGGCTGTGTTTGAGTACCTGTCGGCCGTGTTAAGTCACATCCTGCACAGCCAGCGTGATCCGATCCCGCTCTGCATGGGTCTGCTGCAGTACGACCAAGAGCTGATGTCCTCCGAAGGTTCTGCACACCTCTCCATCGTGCAGCTTTACCACTATTACTCCAAGTGGCTGCCGCTGCAATGTCAAGTGGAGCTGGTTAGTTTGCCCTCGATTACGTTATGTTCCAAATTATAGGACCTAAGTTAAATATACACAGGGCTTAAAGTAAATAAAAATCCTGAGCCTGAACTTTTTCCGGGCAGAGGTGGTGCAATGTCCAATGTGCCGATTCGTTGTTCGACTGACATCAAGCCATTACTATTCGATTTGTCGGCGTGGATGGACTAGGCATTTGGGAAACTTATGAAATTCCGGATGGCCAGTTCTTCCCAAGTGTCAGGTCATCTCTTTCATTATCAATTTATATTATGTGTAGCACTGCGGGTTGCAATCCCCTGTAGTGCCGCAACTATCGAATATTTCGGTATTCAAATATCCAAACGGAAAATTCTATTTATATACATTTCAGTTTCTTTTTTTCCCCCGGGGAAGTTTTTGCATGACTGTTGTTTCTCGATAACGGTCTCAGACAGGTTTGACAGTTAGTTTTCCACATGATCAGAAACCTGATTTTTTTTTCCCATTGATGTTGAAGTTAGTAGAACTGTTAATGCTTGAAACATTTTACTCAATGTGAATCATATTGACTATTTACGACATAAAACAAAAATAGCATCAGTGTAGCATCAAGTACAATATTTTTTTTTCTTACAGTTTGGATCATCAGAATATCCGCCAGACAAAACGTCAACACCATCCTTCACTGCTCTAATGATAGCTGCATACCTAGACGGCCTGAGTTCTGTGCTGGCCAACACCTTCAGGACAAAGGTGGAGGTCGCCTTGGGTTCCATGTCGATGGCTGACCATCCACTTTGCATCAAGCAGATTTTACTCTACATCAAATCGACAGTGGACAACTTTGGCACGGTAAGAGAGCTAAAACAACAGCAACGCCTAATTACACTCATTCGCATTATTCATTTTATTCTCTTCTGCTCAGTTTCCAAAAACCACTGGCGCCACCATTTTGAAGAGCTTAATGCAAATACTCCAAGATTTGCTGTTCAAGCTACAAGGCTGGCAGATGACTTCGGACCCTCAACCCAAAGAACAGAATAACCAAGATGGATCTGAGCTCTTCCTGGAAATGAACCAGTCGTCTACTGTGGAGGCAGACAAAGAGCAGGTCAGGAACAAAACATTTAGACCTAAACCAGAGACTGGTGGAAAGTGCTGGTACTGTTGTAATTTTTCACGAGTTAGAAATTGCACTTTTTTTTTAAAAAATGTTGACAACAATAATATTTCCCCTTTTATTGAAAATGAATGTCCGTTATTGGCCTCCCTGACTACTAATAATCGGTATCGTATCAGCCCCAAAAAAATAAAAAATCAGTCTATCTCTAATTTATAACATCCACTCCATTTATCCACCTCATCCCCAGGTTCCATTAAAAAACTAAATCTTAAACAAAAACCTTTTGTGGTATATTGCCGACACTATCTGACGGTGTAACCTTTAACACAACACGTTTGTGGCATTCAGTTGAAATTAGCGGTTATCACTTGGTTTCTGTCACCTGGATTACCCCGTTGCTTATGTTGACTGTAGATAACGGTTTCCTTCTGTGTTTTTAGATGCTTCTCTCAGCCCTGAACTCCATCTTCAAGCATCCCTGTGTGGAGCAGTGGTATCTGTCTCTGGAAATGGCCAACCCGCCCCCGCACTCTTTGAGAACATTACAACTGAAGCACATGTGCGCTCAGCTGAGCAATGGCATCACCACCCTGTTGGCGATGAGTGCCCCGACCCTGCGTGAGTTGGGTCACACGGAGCTCATCGCGCCCTACGCTGGCGCTATCGAGAAAGCCGTGCACAGGGAGCTGCAGGAAACGAGATCCAAGACTCCCAAGGAGCAGTCCAGATCATTCCATGCCCTCCTGTCCTTGCACGGATACATGGACCCCTCCAAAGTGAGAGATGTGGTGTCCGCGTTGCTGCTCCTCCCGCAGGAGAGGCTCGTTACTACACAAGGTCAGCTGAGTGTTTACGGCCAGGCCACGCTGCAGATTATCACCGAGAATCAGGACCGGGACGACGGCATCTTCCTGTCGCAGGCTCACCTGGGCGGCCTGGGCACACTTCTGCTGTCCTGCTCCAGCCCTACACTCGAGGCCCTCCTGCTCCATACGCTGTCCCGCGAGCCCGGAAGTGCCCGGCTGGTCCGCACTGACGTGCTGCAGGAATGCCTCCGCCGTCCTCTTCGTGACTCTCTGGCTATCGCAGACCTGTTGGTGAGCAACTGCTCCACACAGCGCCTCTGCTTTGAGAGATGGTGTCTGCAGCCGGATAACATCAAGATGATGACCAACATGATGGACAGCTTCCTCCCGCTGATCAGTGGGTACTTGCTGGTGGCGGGGAGGGAGGATCCGGCAACGTCCAAAGACGGTATGTATTAAAACAGCAAGAAAATGTGTGCTTGTTTGATCTATTATTACCTCCACCAGTGAGCTTTGTAAGTATCATCGTCTATAACAGTAATATTGTAGCTCATTGGCGTGCCCTGAGAGATTGTGTGATTGTTTAACAGGCTAGAAAATGATTATGTATTTACTACAAATAATGTGTCTTTGTCCATCTGTCTATGCTAAAATCTCTGTCAAATACAATTTGAGTGATGCATGCCAAGTTTGATTCAGATCTGATCCAAATTGTAAATTTGGCATGATGGCAATAATGTTCTGATCGTTGCACCAATCCAATTTTAGTTCAATTTGTGAATCCGCAGTCAGAAGCGGTAGTATGAAACCAAGTAGAATCCAGATCTTCAAATTCTCGATATCTTCAGATCGAGTGTTGTGGGTAATGTTTTTGCTTCAGAGAAAATTAGGTGTAAATTAATTAAAATATAAACGAATTTCACATTTGGTAGCAATTCTAATTTAAAATGAGAAAATCATGTTACTATGTCTAATTAAGTCAATCTAATTTGAAGAAAAAATATTATGCAATACCAGAAACAAATTTAATCCAGATCTGATCAAAATTGTGTATTTGTCAACAATGTTTGACATGGAAAGAAAAAATCCCAATTACCATGTTTGTTTAGATTTTTCGAATCTCTTTCGATTAAAAAAATAAAATAAAATTGGAGTCTGATCCAAATCTAATTCAGATTGGGGATTTTGAAGTAATGTAAATGTAAAGTTGTGTTTATATCTGATAAATCATCTTATACTTAATTGTGCTCATGTATTACTGAACCTTGTTCTATTTTTGTAGTCCAACAAGACGTTTTAAATGCCATGAAGGAGAATCTCCTGTCCAAGTTGAGCCAGTCTGCTCTCAGAGACATGACAGAAGCCGCTACTGTGGTTGGAACACTGGCAGCTCTCATCAAGCTCTCTGCCGACATGAGAGACATCGGGGACTTGATGAAAAACCTGCCAGATGCCCTGCAGAGAACGGACAGTTTTGAAAGGTCAATTTTACCACAACGTTTACAAGTCATCGACTCCGAACATGTCAAATTTTAGGCTGCTTTTCCCCTGTCAGGTGGCAGCTGGTGGACGTCATCACGGAGAAGCTGACCGACTTCCCAGAAGAAGAAGTAACATGGAGGAAGCGTGTCACCACATCCACCCTCAAGTGTCTGATTGCGTCTTTCGGTCACGTCAATGATCAGGCCTCAAGCACCTCTACTCAAGAGCACAGCCTTTTGGGAAGACTGCAGACACTCATCGTAGGTTAACAAATGCAAGTACGATGGTATATTAGGGCCACGTACATTTTTTTTTTTTGAGGGTAGGGGCAATATTCCCAGAAAAAAACTCGCAAATTTGCGACTTTATAAAGTGTCAGATTTGCAAGAAAAAAACTCGACAAATACATGTAGCGTAGCTATAGTCTGTGAGGATTTGTTGGTGGTTAATGGAACAATGTTTGTGAAATGAAAAGGCAGGATAGAGACGGATCCATTCTTAATTTAAACTTTACTCATCATACACGGCAGCTAGAGCGACAACACTTCCTGATCCCCTATCAGCTGACTAACACTAACCAATCAGAAGCTAGCATACTTTAGTTAAATGCAAGTGAATGACGGAGCGCAGCAGATTCGACACATCAGTTTAGCTTCTTCTTCTTTTCCTTTCCTGTCGCTGGCAGTACCCAACACTTCAAAGTGGGAATGTTTAACATGATATGGTTAAATCTCCTTATTTGAAAACCTGACTGAAAATTATTGGCACAAACATCCGAGTAGTACGCTACGTGTATTTCTCATAAGTTTCTGAGGTTTTTTTTTCTCGCAATGTAATCATTTAACAACGTTGTTGTAGCTTTTTGAGTTCAAACATTTGCCATCTCTGTGCAGATATCAAGTGACGACATCGCTGCATCCGACTGGAACGCTTTTGTGCGAAATGGACTGAAGTGAGCGAATCATGACTTATACCTCAATTTCTTTACAATGAATCACCAATCACTATGTGCTCTTCTGCAGGTGCCGCTACAGAGATGAGCATTTCCTCAACACCCTGCAAAGCCTTTTGGATGTGATGTACCATCCCAACGACATCCCAAATGGCCTACTCCCTTTAGCCACCCTCCACATGATGACCAGCAGCCACTCCTTATTCCTGCCCACCATGTTAGACGATGACGATCCGAGCAGGAGTCAGGCTAAAGGTACGCGAATACCTCAAGATGAACAGAAAACTCAAATCCTGACTGGTTGGTTTTTAAGGATTGGTTGGCCTTTTTGTTTGTTGCTCTTCAGAAGCCTTGGTCTCGCTCCTCCTCAGTCTGGTGAGGAAATGTCCAGCAGTGTGCAACATGAATCATTTCTTGGTACTTTTGGGAGCGTACGGAGCCACGCTCAGTAATACAGGTAATGTCAAACGAGGTTAGTCGGATTCAAATGGCGCATTTGACAATAATCTTCATTTAACCCTCTTGTTATGTTGTGGGTCAAAATCACCAACTTTCAAGTTAAAGAACAAATGTCAGCTTTTTACTATCAAACTTTGCACCAACAGTCAATCTTTTTTTTTTTTAAATGGCTAATTTAGACATATTGGCAATGGAAACAGTTAAGATGCTTAAAAACAAAGGGTTTTTTTTGTCGACAGACTAAGAAGTTGCTATGTTCGTAATATGTGCAGTAAAAATTGTTCATAATAAGCTATAAAAATGTTTATTGGGTTGGGTTTGGAATATTAAACATTCCGGGTCAAATTGACCCATTTTAAGAGTAGAAAAAGTACAAAGTATAATCAAATTGACCCATTTTAAAGTTAAAGATACAAATGAGTCGCGGGGTTTTTTTGCTATGAGAAACTAACTCATCAATTAAAATGGTTCGCTTTGACTTTTTTCAATTAAATTGATTACTAATGTTTATCGTAATGGTAAATAGTATTTTTATATAAATAGTATATTTTATGAGGAAAATTGTTCATTTCAAATACGTGTTTAATCATGTTTATTGGGATATTGCCTGCAGGTCATTCTGTCTCTCTCCTGTTTCCTATCAACTTTTCAGCTGTCGTGTTAATTGAAGGCTAAAAAATTGTTGTATTGTATTAGTTCACTACTAAATGTCACTAAATAATACACTGTACCTTTGAAGTTGAGTTGTCCTTCCGTCTCCTTTTCGAATATGTACAATCTAATTTTATTTAGAATTTTACTTTTATGTTAGTTAAAATTTTGTCTGTTGATCTGTTCTTGTGTCATTTTCACCCATGTTGCAAGTCAACCATTCATTCAAAAGCTTTTCTAGACTACAACAACAAATTGTGTTGCTGGTTGTCCGATCATTCTTTTTTCACTGCATCTCGTCTCTTCAAACAGATCAGACAATACTGCTGCTCCTTCAGGAATACGAAAAAAATCATGTCAGTCTTCTCAAATTTCAGTGAGTACCATTTTATTTCTTCTTCATCTCACTAATTGCTCGTACATGCTTACACTTTGGGAATTCCTGCCACAGATCCATTATTTGGGGTCCGGCAGCTTTGGAGCACCACAAAACCAGGAAGAGCTTGGAATCATCTCTGTGGAAGCAAACCTCCTCGGACGACATCTTGGCGTTGCTCAACGCCGACAAAATGCTCCAAACCATCGCGCGCTTTCCGCAGAGCCGCAGGATTATCCCGCAGGTGTGCTTGGGAATTTGTTGCATCGTCATTGCCACGCTTTTTATTTGGGAAAAAAAAAAAGTTTAAGCCTTAAGTTTAAGTTTAAGAGTTTTAAGTGTAAAATAGTTGAGGAGCGCCATTGCCGGCACTTGGTGGGTTTTTCTTTCTTCTTTTTTTTTGCAGCGGGCGGAGGAAAGGTCTTGGGGAGCTCTGGTTTCCAAATGAGCTGAAAAAAAAAGAGTAAAAAAAAAAAAAAAGATAAACTATGGCAAGCAAATGGTGGCATTGTATCTCCTTTGGATGAGCTCACGCTGTCTGAAGCAATGCAGACAGTCATACCAACATGGTGGATCTTAGGAAATATGTGTTCATGCACGTGGTGACTGATTAAAGTGTTTGTTATGTTAAATCTACTTCAAAGAGTGTTAAAAAAGAGAGAACAGATTGCGGAGATGATTTAAATTTAGAAGTAGTAGCATAGCGGTAGTATGACTTATGTACACGTACTGCATGTGCACATACACATGAGAAAATATACTAGTAGTACTTCCTAAATAGTGTGGAAAAAAGTCGGTTCAAGTTTCTCACAAGCACATTTGTTGGTATTTTATAGAAGAAAACAACTGTTCAGATGTTTAAGGCATCAGTAAAGCAAAAATGATTAGCATAAAAGTCAACGTTGCCAGAAAATAAATCAAAAAGCTTGTTTTCCACAGTTTTTTGGTTCAAAATAGGTGATTACGATGAAACCAACACACGTACTGCTGATTACTAAAAAAAAAATTGAATAAGGTAACAAACTTTTTTTTTGCGGTGGAAGAAGAGAGTCAAGGTCTCATGAAACACAATATTCTGTGAGCCTTCAAAGATAAGTCAGAATGCTTGAAATTGGCTGTTAACTTGGAGTTTCTTTTTTTTTTGTTTAATGCATGGCTCAATCTGTTTTATTAAGAAGGATTAACAGCGCCATCTGCTGGATCTATCGAGGAAAAACGGCTTCCCTTGTATCAAAAAAATAATTTTTGGACAATTTACAGGCAGATAAAGTGCAGCTGTTCAACATCAGAGCTGTGAACGACCTCAGCAGTTTGTACGACCCTTGCTTTCTCCTTCCTCTCTTCAGCGCCATTCTCCAACCAGGTGAGTGAATTTCACTCTCGCTTCTATCCCCGCTCGTCTTTCCCGTTCACCGTCCGTTGTGTCTCCCGTGGCAGAGGCTGTGGTGGACTGCTTCAAGTTCGTCTCTACCCATGCCCTCGGCCTGACCTTGGCGGCTCTGAGCAGCTACGACGCCAAGGTGCGAGCGGCGGCGTACTACGTGCTGACCTGCTTCTACCAGCACCTGGAGGCCGCCCGCTTCAGAGAGAAGAGACAGGTAAAAATAAATAAATAAATAACTGTCAGTAATCTCAAAAGTAAAAATAAATAAATACAAGCACTGGTTGAATTCTCCTGGCCTACAGCTGCTGTACTTGCTGGACATGGTGAAGAACGGCGTTCGAAAGCAGAATCAGCGGCTTCCCTTTGTCCTGGCCACGTACATAAGCAAAGTGGCTCAGCAGATGCTCAGACCTGGTGGGTGACCTTAAAAAATCCCACTTGGAAACATGAAAAGGACAATTTTGACAGATCATTTTAGAAAAAGACCTCTACATCTCAATACAGTATAGTCTTTTTCTTAAAATTGCATGAAATGAATGCAATGCTTCAATTTGTTTTTGCAATGCCCAATTCCCCCCCCCGATTATTTTTTGGGTGATCCTCTAAAGTTGAATGTGAGATGAATTGAGTGGATATAAGTACAGTAATTTCTGGCCTATAAGGCGCACCTGACTATAAGCTGCGCTAGCTTAATTTGCGGAATACTCTAGTTTGTTACACATTTAAGCCGCACAGTCAAGCTTCCTTTACTGGTCAGGCATGTCCATGTTTGTTTATGTTTCCTTTCTTTGTTGCCTTTTTGGCTCAGAGGACTACATGTACGTGGTTCTGAATCGCTTCCTGCTGTCCCATCAGAGTTTGGATATGAGGAAGGTTCCCGAGTTCTTTAAGCTCTTCTACAGCTTCGACCTGGAGGTAAAGCGCCCAGCGAAACTGCTTAAAGGCACAAACAAAACCCGCTTATGTCTACAACCGTCAACCTTGACGTGTTTATTTTGGTTTGTGGGTCATGGGGAAGGCGGACTGATTGTGTGTTTGTCTGTCTGTTGCGAAGCGCAAGACAGAACGCGAGTGGATCCTGAGCGTGCTGGAGGAAGGAATAAGTGACGGACACTGCTACGACGTATGCAACCAGCAAGGCATCTTCCACAGCCTCCTTGGCTTTGGCAGCGGCCCCTTGTGTGACGAACACGCTCAGGTTGTTGACTGCAGTTGGCATACATTCTTCCATTGTATTGCTGGCCATCCAATTCGATGCTGCGGTGAAAAAGTGACAGACTTTGTCCACCAGGCGCAGATCATCAGGGTGTTGTGCCAGGCGGCACGTGTAACCAGAGCAGCCTACGACCTGAGCAAGAGCTGCGGCCTTCTGACGTGGATTATACAGATGGTTGAAAAAAGGTGCAGTGTCAGGGCAAGCTCATGGGTGGTTCATTCCTTATTTCCGTCTTCAAACCATTCCATTTGAAGATAATAAGGGGAAAAAATGGTAGTGATATGAGTTAAAAAAAAAAAACATAATAATATTATCATAATAAAATGTTATTTTTTATGTTTGGTTGTAATATCTGGGGTGGTCAGAAGCATTAGTCAATATATGTTTTATATGTAACCGAGTAGGGCTCGATCTGGATCCTAAAGTAAACTCAAGTTTGATACAATCTGATTCAGTTCAATCCAATATCAATTAATATACATACAGTATCGCTATGGAACATTCAATATTCTTAAATATCAAGCACACGATAAAAACTCCACAAACATTAAATTACAAATGAATTCATGTGGAGGCTGTAACTGGTCAAATGGTGTTCAATATAAATTAAAAAACATTGTGTCAGTCAGTCAGTTCTTTTGTAAATGTAAGAAAATACTTTGAAATTCCTGTGAACAGTAAATTTCATGAAAACAGCAAGATACGAAAAACTAAATGTATTCTCTCATGGATTTATAGGAAAAAGACATACTAAAATAATCAATTTATGTTTTTATGAATCCATATTGGGCTATGAAAAGGAAAATCAATTTGAGTAATTTACTTTTTTTTTTTTTTTAAACCCAGGCCTATAACTGAAGCATAATTTATTGTCTATCGACGAACCAATATTCCATAAACATGATTTAAGTCTAAAATTGAAGTATGAAGCATCTGGCTTTTTTGTGTGTTAGATATTGAAACAAATACCAAAATCGGTCACTCATTTGACAAATGATACACGGATTCCCAGCGCAGAATGAACCCTTCTTCAATGTGTTAACGTGATGGTTACGATTTTCTTCTTCACCCTTAGGAACCTCGGACAACATTTGCTCGGCCCCATCATAGATCTGCTCCACGTGTTGTGGTTCACAAACCTTGGAAAGAAGGAGAAGCCCATCAAGACATTGGAACGAGAGACAGCAAAATGCCTCCCACTCACGCTCATCAACGAATTCCTATGCGTGGCTTTAACCATCAGCTGCCGCTTGAGGTAAACATGGCGATGACGTAAGAAGCGCCTCTCGGTCAAGGATGCTGATGTTTGTCTTGTGTCAGGTTGGGCGTGAAGGCCGCCCAGCTCAGCGCATTCCTGCGCACTCTCTCGTCCGTACTCGAGCATCGGACGAGCGCTCTGGCCGCCGGCGAACGGGCCGAGCGAATGACGCTGCGAGCTCAGCCTCTGTCCTCCACTCAGGCTCTCGCTCTGCTGTTGTGCTGGAGCACCCTGGCTGGCCACGCGGCGCTCCTGGGCCAGATACAGGCCTTATGTGAAAAGCACAAAGTCAAGGAACTGTTGGGTGAGTGCACTTTATTGGAACACTTAATGACAACTTTGGCAAATGTTAATAAGAATGCAATCAAGCAACAAGGAAAATAGAGGGGAAGATCAGGAATCTGCAGCAAAACTGAATAAAATAAATTAGGGCTGGGGAAAAAAAAGTCCACCACAAAATTTGGTCAACGCAAAAATACATGCGCCAAAGCTATTTTATTAATTTTGAAAAACAAATTTGCAGCACCTGGAAGTTTCCGGAACCAATATTTCGTGTTTCCGCACGGACACATTTTGCTGACGGACTCCAACCAGCTATCACCAAAACACTAGATGCTTCCTAGGGTTTGTGGCACTGATCTGAATATATGACTGGATAGCCGATAGGCCAGGACTTTTGAAGTCGCGAGGCTGCCATATTGCTCCTCCCAAGAAACGTTTCTCGGCATACAATCCTATACATTTACTGTATCGAAATTGGAGAATATTTGAGACAGTACTTAATAGAAACAGCATGATTTATTTTAAATTTGTTAAACATAAACAAGAGGACTTCAGACATTTTACAACCTGCCTTCAATACATGTATAAATGATATGCTTAATGATGTTTACAGGAAGAAACTTGTATAGTTTTATTAAAGAATTATAACTGTAATCAACAAAAGATGCATCTGCCAAATCTAATATTGGGGTCTAAGGAACTGAGCGATAAAAGAAAAAGCGGGCCTTCAAAGCAGCACTTACCATCCACTTGTTTTTTAAACTTTTTTTCCAAAACTTTTTTTTTGGTTTTTACTTGTTAAAAAATAGTGCCCACCCCCCCACAAACCCCCCACCCAGACCACCGGTTTTATACCAACTGCCTACGAAGCTGTACAGTATGTGTCTCATCTGTACGTATACTGTATAGTTTATACAGTAGTCTGCTCCCGAGATGGGAGGAGCAAGATGGCCGCCCGGTGACTTCAATGGCATGCACGGGCGTGTATGGGCTCGATTAGTCGTGGAATAATCAATAGGAGACTCTATTTTTTATCTTTCTTAAAAAAAAAAAAAAAAACTTTTTCTATTTTAGTGACAGCACTATAATGAATGGTTTATTTTACATAACACAGAAAACACAAAAACATCTTTTTGAACAAATCATTTAACAGCCGAAAAAGGAATAGGTTGAAGCACCAGGCGTATTTTTGCCTATCCTATACAGTCGTGTGAATAACATGTAGATTTGGAATTTCAGTGTTTACCATCATTTGTCCTCTCTCGTGGCATTAATACAGGAGGGTCCGTGAGGGACAAGACCCGGGTTAAAGGCTCCCAAACCCGCACTCAACAGAAGAACCTGTCAGGCGACACTGAAACAGAAGAACCACAGCAAAGTCTCCTAACTGAGTGCAGATTATATCTCGGCAGCATCTTTATGCACTGGCGACCCGCGTTTGTCCTCGGCGAAGCACAACGCACCGACAGTCCCGGTCTGCTGGCTGTGGAAACGGCCGACCTGCTCACCAGGTGGACCCTCAGGTGGCTGGTGGAGAACGCGTACGACGACGAACGCTCAAAATGCTTTTTGCGCTGGCTCGAAGAGAACTTGATGGCGAACCAGGAGATTGTGGACGCGCTGCTGCGGGATCCCGCCCCCAAGGCGGACCTGCTTCGTCTCTACCATCGCGCGTGCCAGACACCCGCGGGGGAAACTTTCCGCTTGTTCACCCACGTTATGACGCGCTTGCTGGAGAGGCGAGGACGACTTCCGGAGATGCACCGAGCGGTCATGTCGGCTTGTCGGCCGGAAGACACGCAAGATGAGTCGAAAAGCGGTGAGACTTTTGACCCTCTCGTCTGTGTTGAGTTAGCTTGAAATGCCATTTATATTTTTTTAGTGTGTCAAAATTAGTGCGTTAATTTAAAGTTCCTTTAACGGCACTAATTTTTTTAACGCATGGTTAATGACCGCTCCTTACTTGGACAGCCTGTACTGGGGGAATTCCAGTCGCAACGCAGCAGAGACGTCCACGTCAAAATCTAGCAGTAATAGATGTAATAATAATGCATATATTTGTGGAGACTAGGGGCAAGTTGTAATTTACAATTTTAAAAATGTGCAGAATTTCATAAGTGACTTCATGTTAAAGATAACTCTTAATATGAAAAGAAAAATGCACTGTGCTGTCACCAACGTCTTACAAATGCAATTATGCCATCTAGTGGCAGAATAATGACCTTAACACAAATTAATATCACACGTTTTTTGTAGTACAGTATATCTTTTTAATTTTAACTCAATTTTATGAATTATTATTAAATTACTGTATTAAAGCCTAAAATATGCAGCCATATTTCTATCAGTTAATTTTTTTCCCCACTTTTATGTTAAGAGTATGAAAAATATATTATAGTACATTTTATTGTACATTTAAAACAGATATAAAATTTGCGATTAATCATGAGTTAACTATTTAAGTCATGCAATTAATTACGATTCAAAATGTAATCGCCTGATTTTTTTCTTTTTCATGATTAACATTGTAGCAACCTCAACTAAATTTTTTAAAATATTTCAAACTTTAAAATTGGTCAGTTTGACCAACACCACCACCGACGCACGTTTTCTTCATGTTCCCTTTCCTAGAAGCGGGCCTGTCGCTGCTGTCTTTGTACATCCAGGAAGTGTGGAGCGGAGCCGATTCGCCGCAACTCTTCCTGTCTCACATCGCCATGGTGACCGCAGGCGAGCGGAAGCAGGCGAAAGCTCACCAATCGGCCATCAGAGCTGTCTGCCAAGACTATGTAGCCATGAAGACGTGAGCGCTACGTCGTATCGTGCGCAAGGTGTACCATCCTGTTCAAATGTGACCAAAGCAATTTCCGTTTGTACACTTGGAAAAGGTCGTTTATTTGCTTCTTTTATTCAGTAATTATTCATGTAGGTTCATATTAAACTGGATGATGTGTTTCTCCTTTGACCCCTGCGTCTGCGTCTCCTGCAACGACACGAGACAAACGTGTCACCTGCGTTTTTATGCATTTGCTAATTATTGTACAGTCTATTCGCAGGTGATAGGGACGAACCCTGCAACCTTCAAAGTAGCAACGCATGTGACAGTAGGCATACGTTCTTTATCCTCTGCAAAAAAAACACGACTACTCTTACTGCACGTTAGTTGCAACAGTCTTCTTCAGTTTCATTAGTGTAGTATGTCTATGCTGCCCCCTGGTGGCCAAGGCGCGCACACCAGAAGGAGTAGCACATTGTCAATGAAACGAAACATGAAATCATGATGTTGAAACTCTTTAATTCTTTACACCAATGTTCAATTTTGATTACCATATTATCATAGTGTTTCAAAATCATTCCAAAGAAATTGTTGTCATTTTTTAGTAGGGCTCGACCGATATGCTTTTTTTTTTTTTTTGGCCGATACCGATTAATCTGTCGATTATTTTAAAATATACACAATGCATAAAAATTTTCTGCAATAATGTTTGAAGGCCAATAATCGGCCGATTATAATTGGCGGCCGATTAATCGGTCGGGCTGAAACAGATTGCCATTTCCATTGATTTTAATGGGGAAAGATGATTTGAGATGCCAATGTTTTGAGTTACGTGTGTGGTCACAAACAGATATAACCACGTAAGAGGCCATGGCAAACGTAAGATAAAATACGTTTTGTTTTGTTTTTTTTAATAAACATTACGAGAGATAGTACTAAAATGCAACCTAACAAGATCAGTTTGACAATCTAATAACTAAATTTCTCAGTCCTGCAGCACATAGAGAATAAGTGATTTTATTTATATATTTTTTCAGAAAATAGCCAACAATAAGTTCCCTAAAACAATCTGCGAATATGCGGGAGTTCAATGTCTTGATTAAAATGTGACTTTCTAATTAAGTCGCACTCACCATGGCAAGCGCCTGCTGCCTGACATGAGATTCAACGAGAAGAAGAGGACCCCCACAAAGACAGCCAGAGTGACCCAAAATGCAATAACGATAGAGTCTGAAAGAAAGAGGCCACGTGAGAAGGACTGAGGAAAATAAACAATCAAGCAAATGGACTCACATTTGTTGTATTTCAGCTTGCTTTCGTCCACAACCACTGGATCCACGTAGCCATAATAATATTCCCATCCAGTGAAAGCCACAATGGTCGAGTTGCGCATCCTAAGTCTTGTTCCAGAGCGATGCTGCTCGAGCAAAGTTTTGGACGGAATGGACCCGAGCTGTGTTGTCCCAACGCAAAGCTGTCCTCGACTCTTTGCAAAATAGGCGGGGTCCCCTCAGGCCTGTCACCATGGCTACTTTGACCTTTTTTTGTCTTTCATAAGAACATCAAAAAGTTATTTATTTTTTATAATCATTTATAAATATAAATCTTTACTCTCCTCCATCACCCCTTTTTGGTCATGCATTTTTACATTCTTTCTTCGGTTTATTCCTGCTTCTCTGATTTTCTCCCTTTTTTTCTTTTCTTCCTGGTCGCCTTCATTCCCTCCTACCTTTCTTTCTGCCTTCTTTATTTTGCTACATTTCTGTCTTCCTTCAGTAACTGACCAATAATTATTCAAGGTACCTGTAAAAAAAAAAAAAAGGGGGGGGGGGTCGTTACAGTAGAACTGTTACATTTGAGGGCCACATACAGAAAAATTGAAATCCTTTTAATCTCCATCCATCCATAATTTATTAAATATACTGAAATCAACCAAGCAAGCAATAATTTATTGTTTATATTTTCTAGTTATTAAAAAACGTGCCACATTTAGTCACCACAGTATTTTGAAGTGACATTTTATTATTTTAGTCATAAATACTTTATTTGTACCATTGCACATCTAGAAAAGCTCATATTAAGACAGCTACAGGTATTTATTTTATTTTACTTTTTTTTTTTTTAACACCCATCTTACTTTGGCCGCCGGCCACTGAAAAATGTATGGTGAGCCGTAATTGGCCCTTGGGCCATAATTTGGACACTACTGCAGTAGACGTTCTCAAAATCAAAATGGGGTCCCAGTGGCCACCAGAGGCACTCAAAAAATAATAATAATAATAAAATCACATTATTATTTTTTTTAATGTATGTATGTGGAGCTGCGCGACCATAAAACATATTCAACAATTTTTTCAAGGACAAGGGCATTTTTCCACAATATAATTCTATATTTTAGAGAATGTACCTTTTCCAGAAAAAGCTACAATATTACAAATACTTTTATTTTTTTACTACATTTGTGAAAATATGACTTTATTTATTTTTTAAACTTTGACTTTAGTGTGAGAACATTGTGACGTTGGCGTGGAATAAATACTGACAGTACAATACTCAGGAATATTGTACCGTTATTAAATAAACTCCACTGCAGTTTACACTCCAACCTCACGGTAGCAATAGTAGTCCAAACTCGCCTTGTTGCCAACAACCAAGGACGTCAAAGAAGAAGTCAGACGCGAGTGTGACGTCAGACGCTTGTCAGTACGTATTTCGGGGCGGTATGAAGCTAAAGCTAAAATACGCTAAGCTAAACGATGTTATGCTTGAAGAACCCTTTTCTCGTTTTTCTTTCGCGTAGTGACGTTATTATCTCCTTCGACATACATGGTGACGAATAACAATAATAATTAAAAAATCGTATTCTTAACCGTGTTTGTGAACGCCAAATAAAGAAGAATGGAAGCGGTGAACGCGTTCAACATGGAGGTAAAGTTTGCTCGTGTTACGATCCTAGCTGGTCCAAAGGGCGACTGTTTGCTAACAAGCAGCTATTGCTAATTCTGTGTATGAGTATCGATGGACAACGTACATCGAAAATGTACTTGGTTTAGCAATGAAATGCTTCTTCAATGTGCTGTGTGTTTCTTACAATCGTCGACTGTTTGGAAACGTTAGCGACTGTGCGTGCCAGCCCGTGAAGCGAGCAAGGCCTTTCGGGTTCTGTGCTAAGCTAACTGCTAATCGAGGTCGCACACAGGCCGCGTGATGAAATGTTGTTTGACTACTGGCTGGTTTATATTCTAGTCACATGCAAAAGTAAAACAACACGTTGTTTGTTTTCACCGTGGCGTGGAAAGGAACCGTTTGTATTGTGGCAATGTCAGACTTGCCCGGATGTTCGGAATTGTCATTATTCGTGGCCTTAAAGGCTTTAAACAACATTTCCAAAGTCTAGGGCGTGCAAATTCCATGCAATTGTACCTTTATTGAGTATTGATTTGTTACTAATCTCGTTTCAAATCATATGAGTACTAATCTGAAATAGTCTCAACACAAATGCGTGCAACTCGATATTGTAAATAATTTTCATTTTCACATGTGCAACTCTGAGATCACAATGGATCTACAGTGCCAAATATAAAATACAAACACAACAAGTATTTGTTTAAAAATAAATAAATAAATAATAATAATAAGATGCCCTGGGGCAGGCTGACGGAAGCGTGGCTGCCTCCTCCAAACATTCGCACCTTCCATACACTAATGTGAGTAGCACTGGAGGCAATGTGTGTCAAGTGCCTTGCCCAAGGACACGACGACCTCGATTTCGCAATTTAGCTCAATTTTACGTTGTTGATTTAGAAAAATTCTGAATTCATTTGATTTATTGCCCAGCCCTCGTTTGTACCTTTTTTATAAAAATGAGTTATTGCTCAGCCCTAGTTTGTACCTTTTTATAAAAATGAGAGAGATCAATCTTATGAATTGTTTATTAAATAACTGATAATTAAATAACAGTGGAACAGTTGTAAATGAGCCAACAACTCACTTAGCTTGTTAACACAAAATATATAAAAAAATAATTAGTATAAACTAGGGGTGTTTAAAAAAAAAAAAGGATTTGGCAAATCTTAAAGTGTACAAGTTTACTGATTAGTATTTTCTCATTTTGAGTTTTAAAAAATCGCAATAATCAGCGTATAGATTCGTCTCAAGATGAATCGGTATGTAATCGTGACCTATGAATCGTGCTACTGATCGAATCGCCAGGTACAATCCACAGAAGCAATTCGCACTCCTAGTATCAACTAACAAACCCTCTTTATAATGGATTTGTCTGTGCAAATAGGATCGTTTGTGGATCAGGGCCATTGTCAGAGATGCCCGATCCAATTTATTTTCTGATATCGGGGCTGATACCCGATACAAGTATCAGATCGAGCATGCCTAATTATAAATTTAGTGGTAGTGCTAGTAGTAGCAGTGGTTTCTGTATTAGAACATATTGATTAGGGCCCAATCGATTAATTGGCCACTCGTTTTAATCGGCCAATATTAGCTCTTTTAAGATGGGCCCATTATTGTCAATTCGTTTTATTTTATTTTGCTTTTTTTTAAACACGCATTGAACATAAGTTGTCATTTTTAGCATAAGACAAATATAATGAATACAAAAAATAATAGTAATCTAATGTTTGTAGATTTTGCTCGATTATAATTTTTTGTAATTTGTTGTAAGTGATAAGAGACTAAAAAATAAATTTTATTGATTTAATTTAATTTTTTTAATGAATTGGTGATTGGCCCATTAATTGGTTATCAGAATTTTTATTCTAACAAATATCAGAATCAGTATTGACTTAAAAAAACATATTGGTTGTGCCCTACTTTAGCTAAACCTCATTTACTTTTCGCTCTCTATATTGATTGGTTTTGTTTTCCTATTTGTGTAACTGGAACTAGCAAAATGGTTGTCATTACATAGCAATGTTTCAATTGCTAAGTGCAATGTAGTGTATAGTGGAGTGTTGCAAACTGAACATCATTTCAGAGATAATTTTGCCATTTGCTGCTCCGATTTAGCTGGATTAGATTGCATTTACGCAAAATGATGGTTTTGTCTGTGTGCAATGCAATCCCTCAGTTGTTCTCCATGATCGACATGAAGCCTCCGATATCTCGGGCTAAGATGATGTCCGTTACCAAGGCGGCCATCAAAGCCATCAAGGTATAGCCATTGCTGTAACATGATATCAATGTCTAATTTGATCAAAGCTTATGTGTCTTTGGTAGGCTGTTGTGGATTTGTCCGCAGTGACTGATGTCACCAATTGTCTTTTTTTTTTTTTTTTTTATCAGCTCTACAAACATGTCGTCCAGATTGTTGAAAAGTTCATCAAGAGGGTATGTAGCTATTTTGTGCGAGATGGCATCAATGACGCAATCAATTCATTTCTGCTTTGTCTCTTAACTCATTTGCTCCCAAAAACGGACAGACACGTTCTATTTTAAATATTGCCACGGTTCCATGTTTTTTTTATGCTAGAGCATAAAAAAGGCTTTGATGCAGCCTCTCTGACCTGAAGAGGTCGCTGAATGAAATGGTAGTTATTACAAAAAACGGAGTATAAGTGATCAACCAGGGCCATCTTGCAAAAAGCTCTTTCTTACAGTGTTTTGAACAGGTTTGTGAATAGTGATGAAACTTAGCTATATTCTTATGCTAATTGCTGCAAAATGGAAACTGATAGAAATATACCTTTTTCCTGATGAAAAAAGAGTCTAATCTTTCTTTTGGTAGGTTCCATGTTTTTATAGCCATAGAACACAATATTCTGTGGGCCTTGCAAAATCAGTCAAAATCCAGTAAAACAGCCGGGAGCGAATGGGGTTGCTTCAGTAAAAATGGCTGGGAGTGAATGAGTTAATGTGGTTTCTTGTTGTCAGTGTAAACCTGAGCTCAAAGTGCCTGGCTTGTACGTGGTGGACTCCATCGTACGGCAGTCGCGTCATCAGTTTGGTGTGGACAAGGACGTCTTCGGGCCTCGCTTCTTGAAGAACTTCACAGACACCTTCCAGAATCTTTATAACTGCCCAGAGGACGATAAGGTATGCCGTCTTCATGCTTTTGCTGTGATCAGTTATGACACAATGTGGGAAAGCTGAACTTATTTCTTCTCTATTTGTATCAGAGCAAAATTGTGCGCGTGTTGAACCTGTGGCAGAAGAACGCTGTCTTTGACATGGACATCATTCAGCCTCTCATGGACATGGCTGATAGTGTCCCGTCACCCACACTTTCTGTTGGAGGTAAGAAGGGATAATAATTGGAAATGGAAAAGGACACAAAGAGATGCTAATTTTTTTGTGGGGGGGAAACAATTCAGGAAGTAATGGAAATATCTTTCGCAACCTGCGACCCACCCAAAACGATTTCTACAGAATGCTAGTGTTTAAAAAAAAAAAAATCATATCGGAAAATGTTACGTCATATAAGCAGGTATAATTTTAATTTGCCTACACTTAAGCATGTGTGAGTTTACTGACTGGAGATCACTAAGTTTTAATTTTTAATATGTATATGGAATTTATTTATTGATAAATGCAGTGTTTAAAAAGTGCACTGTTTACATGCCATGTTTCATGCAACATGAGAAGTTTGATATGTTGAAGTGGTAAATTGTAACTGTAATTGTAGTTGAAAAAACTGTGCTATAATGGCTTCATTTGCCTTTATCGTAAGGTCCTGTAATCTATAATAGATCTGATATTGTTTTTATAAATAAATATTTAATAAATAACTTTTTGTTGGGTAAAAATTCATTCAAAAGGACCTTGAAAAAAATAATCGCAGATGAGATCGCAATTAGTTTTACCGCCCTACCCTAGTACATATGAATAAAACTGACAAAAACTACAGCCAGGCCCCATCGAATCGAATTGTAGTCCATGGAATGTTATTGGAGAGATGCACACTTTGTACCCCCACATGTGAACAGTTCCTACAGAGCCACAGCCTCCTCCCACGACAGCGGCCCCCGTCGAACCTCCATCACAGATGCCCACTTCCGATGCCTTAGCTGCAGTGGCCCAGCTGTTCCAGTCCCCGCATGGTCAGGAGGTGAGCGTTAACTGTAAACTGTGCTACTCGTGATTCAGACTGCCCTCAAGAATTGCTCATGAAGCCCACGTTTGTGTTCCTGTAGCTCCAGAGGATGCTTCAGAATTTGCAGCAGAGCGAAAAGACCCACGTGGCCAACAATACAAATGGGCCGCATGCTCACCAGGTGAAAGTGGCCCAACCCGAAATGCATAATGCACACAGAGACGAAAGAAACACCCTGGCTGAGGTAGTTGCATACTGTCAAAACATTCATGTGCTCTATTTAATGTTTTGTAGCTGAAAATATGATAACATTTCCTCAGAAACTGCTAGACAGGTTCGATTATGATGACGAGCCTGAGGAGGTTGCAGCAAATGACACAGCAGGCTCTTTGTGAGTAACCTTTTGGATCCTACTGAAAAACATTAACAACTGATGCATGGAGAGAGACATTGCAAATGTTAATAATCATTCTTGTTAACATGAAACATTGAGTGTATATGTCAATCACACCAAATATGTCTGGTTTTTTTTGTGCTGATAGAGACCTCCCTGGGCAGATGCACAAGATGGGGACTTTCCATCCACTTCTAATGGGACAGAATACAGGCGCTTTTGAGGTATGGACTCTTTTAACCCATTAAGGCCGGGAGCGCGCTTCTCCCTTTAAACCCGAGAGAGCGAATATGTCATTTTGTTTTGTTTTGACCAATTTTCGGTCTCTTAGCCGATTAAATTCATCAGAATATGCACGAGAGGGTGATGTGGGCTTCGTAGCGTGTCCTGTCATTTTATTTGTTTATGGTTGATGCAGATTCACGGGAGTTATGAAATAAATGACGCGATTGACGACGGCGCGGGAGGAATTCGAATCAGTGTAACGAGTCAACAGTGACATAGTGTTAAGAAATATGTTTGTAGATAATGAGGATGTTGAAAATGTTGACGGTTTTGTAATGGAATGGACGAAGAATAATTACCACTCGATTCACCGAGGTTATTACAACTGTGCTTCAGTGTTGAAGGTAGATATATATAGAGTTATATACCCGCACATACGACATTTGCTTGTTGATTTAAAAATATACATATATAAGGTTTGGAATAATAGAGTTATATACCCGCACATACGACATTTGCTTGTTGATTTAAAAATATACATATATAAGGTTTGGAATAATAAACTTAGTGCGTGAACGCCACAGGTGTAAGCTCCGAAAAGCTTTTGGAATTATGTTTCTATTTGCTTCAGGAGCTGAGATCAATTATTTTTAATATTGTTAAACTTAAAGTTTTCGGGGGGTGACTCAAGTCACCCTTAGGCTTTAGAGGCATGTTTTGCCAGGCGCTTTAGGCCTTGATGGGTTAAGGGGGATTAAACCCAAGATTGCAAAACCTTTAAATCTGTATATTTTCTATATAAGCTGCTGTTTACTTAAATCTATATAATACTTATGCTTAAAAAATACATTGAAAACATTGCATCTACTCACTTAAGAAAGCAAGGTCTTCCCATTCTTGTAAGAGTGCTAATTCACGAGAATTCCAGTCTGTAAACTATTCAAAAACGAAAAACTGCATATTCAGTTTCACAATATATACAAAAGCAACATATTAAAACCATGATCATGGCCACCTAGTTGTCATTCCGATGAAAGCTGTACTTGATGTTGGCCTTCAGTAGAGGCGGGTGGGTTGAGCATTTCATTTTTTATGAGACAGGACTACCCCCACAAAACAGGCTGATTTCAGGGTGGCTGGAAAAAATGTTTTCACAATTTCTGGACATACTGCTAATACATGTGTGTGTGTTTTTGTTTTTGAATCAGTATGGTGGAGTGGCAAGTGATGCCCACCGTAACATGTTGTCCGACGGAGCCCATTCCAAAAGTGACGCCCAGAGCTCCAATTTAAAGGTATATCCAGTAGATGCAAAATGGAGGGGACACTGGCTGCTATCTTGCTGTGTCATTTTGTCTTTGTCTAATAGATGGATTCAAGGGAGGAGCCATCTACACACGGAGAAGGCAGACACGGACCCTATGGCAAACAAACAAGATCCGGTTCCATGTAAGAGAAAGCAATTGTTAAATAACATGCCAGTTAGTGTGGATTCGGCCACGTTTTCATCATTCGCTGCCATGTACGCATGGAGATTATTCTGCGCTAAGATGCTTCAATCTTTCATGCAGCTCTCCAAGGAGAAGACGGTCACGCTCGTCATCACACTCGAGAAGGAACAGGCACCGGCACTCAAGATCGCGCTCGCGAGAGAGCCGCTGGCGCTCCCGTTCGAAGGACAGAAACGAGCGAGAGCGCGATAGACAGCGCCGGCAGAAAGGTCTCCCGAGCATCAAGAGCCAGACACTCAGTGGTACGTACTTGCTTTTACTCTGTCAGCAAGACATACAATGAAAGTGATTGACTGATTCTATGTTTGGAAAAAGGCTCCCGTAGAGCAGCATTGATTTTGTTTTGTTTATTAGTGTGCAGCACAACACTGTGGGTTGGTCAGCTGGACAAAAAGACACAGCAGTCGGACGTCATCTCCCTCCTGGAGGAGTTTGGCCAGATTGAGTCTGTCAACGTAAGCGTGCTCCACGGAAAATCCAGGTCATCACCAACTTCTAAAATATTTGAACTCTTATGAATCTATTTTGTTTGCAGATGATTCCCCCGAGAGGTTGTGCTTACATCGCGATGGTCCACCGACTTGATGCCTACACAGCCTTGAACAAGCTCAGTCGCGGCTCGTACAAAGTCAACCAGAAGCCTGTGAAGGTACAGCTACGCCATCTCTCCTTGATTTACAATTGTCGGGTATTTATCCATCACCTTTTGATTCCATTTTCGATTTCTTTGTGCTCTCTTCTAGATTGCCTGGGCCTTAAACAAAGGCATAAAAGCAGCACATAAAAAGTTCTGGGATGTGGAGCGAGGAGTCACCTATATCCCCTGGGCCAAAGTGAAAGGCGAGGAGCTGGACAGCTTTCGAGAAGGTGGAATGCTGGACCCGGACACACTCAGCGAAGGTAAACAAAACTCTTCTTTCGTTTTTAGCCTATTTGAGAGAGTTGTGCGTTCCTCACGTTGTCTCGCATTTCACATTATTCAGAGTGGAAAAGCGCTCTGGACCTAAACAAGATCCAGAAGGCGACTGTGAACGGCGCGCTTTGCGACACGCTAGCAGACGGGATGGTCGAGGCTCAGATTCAGGTAACGCTAATGCAATTTTTCAACTCTGTCCTTTCTCTTCCTGCTGTTGTTTTTTGTTTAATTAGGCTCACTTCATAAGCTCGAGACTTGTTGGGGAAAATAAAATGTAGTTTCTGACAAGTAGAGAAACTTATGTGAATCAAACTCATTCTTTTGCACAGAAGTCACACGAATTTGCAAAACATTTAACTTGATGCCATAAACGTTCTTCAGTACTGAAAATACAGCACTGTTGCATCCAGTCCCGTGGTCACACAAATGCCATTTAAAACTGGAATCAAGGAACCTTGCATTTGGGTTGCAAGACTGAATGATTTGGTGACGCATTTTCTCATCCAGACCCTCCTTTGGTGAAGACAATATCGGAGTAATATCCTCTCTGGAATTTCTTCAAATTTCACACTAATGAATCAATGTCACTTTTTAAGGCATCCCAATTTCGCCAAAAGAAATCTGGTCTTTTTTTTTTTTTAATTCATTGTAGCTGTTATGAGGTTAGAACGCGCATTCGTCAACCTTCCAAAGTTTTGTTTTTTAAAGTAACTGCAAGTTGACAAGGTAGCCAAGTGGACATTATAAGCGATTGAATAGCATTTAGATAGCAGACTGCACTGTTTAACAAATCTATGGAATTTCTCAAAGGTTTTTTTTTATCATTTGATATTTCACAATGAGAAGTAGACATGGTAAGCTTGGTAACATTTCACGACACACAATGAAAATGGCAAAACCGTCAGCAGTGTTTCTGTCCTCTTCATTCATCGAGCCGCTACTCCTTTCAGCCAGTGTCAAAAACAACAACAAAACACCTCACTCGCACTGAGCCAAACGGCATTCCAGGGTTCGGGAACCAATTCCTTTTTTAACGTTTGCATTGGGACCTCTTTGAAATCCCCCCCAGCCACCCTAAACCCCCCTGTCGACCGCCGGGTAAATGTTCGTCGGGATTACGAGCTCTGTGAACCAATTACTTTGTTATGGTCAGCACCCAGCCCCCATCCCTCTGTTGACCGCAGCTGTTGGAAAAAATCTTACTGGAAACACTGGTAAGTGTTGTAAATATTTAGTTTGTGATGGTTTTCACCCTCCATTGCTGATTTCAGTGACATTACTATGAGCTATGTATCCTTCAGAGGTGTTTTTAAGGAGCAGTTACACCTTAATTATAGCATATAAAGTGCTTAAAACAATAAATTAATTACATTTAAAAAAAAAAGAGAACAGTAAACGCCATAAAAAACAAAAAATACGGAATCTCATGTTGAAAAAAAAAAAAGAAAAGCTATAGAATAAAAATGTTTGATGACGTGTTTTAAAAATGTAAAGAGGGTGTTTATTGCCCAACTTTATGTTAAAAGGGCTTGACAATAATTTTGTTGATATTTTGTAAACAATGCATATGTATATGCAGTAAATGGGCAAATTTAAATAGACATTACTCTTGTGATTGGATTGGTTAGCGTTTTTTCTAACCTCGCCAATCGGTGATAGGCCCCAAAAATGTTGATCATGTATTCTAACTCTTTGACTGCCAAAAACGTTAAATAACGTTTAGTAAAATCCTACGGAGGAGTGCCAAAGACGTTAAAATACGTTTTTTTTAAACAGAGGTGAAACTAACCATTTTCTATTGTTGATTACTGAAAAACGGAATAAGGTAGAAACAAACCTTTTTTTTCTGATGAAAGATGAGAGTCCAATCTTTCATTTGGTAGTATGTGTGTTTCCATAGTCCAAACACATAATTTTCTGTGGACCTTGAAAGATCAGTCAAAATGCTTAAATCGGCTGGCACTGGCGACGTCCCGTTTCTGAAAACGTCTGGTAGTCAAAGAGCTAAGTGTAATGTTTCAGTGTAGAAAGAACTAGTCAGCTCAAAGGCAAATGTGTGTGTGCGTGTGTGTGTGGAATCTGTAAATGAATTTCTGTCTATTAAAACTGCTTAGTCAGCTCATAGTTTATTTAGTGCATCGATCAGTCAAGTTTGGGGAAGATGATGTAAACTGTCGCTTGCTTCTGTGAAGTATGAAAGGCTTTTTGTCTGGGCGCAGACTTTGATGTAGACACAGGTGACATGCTGTACCAAATTATCTAATGACAGTTGAATCATTTCATTTTTATTTATTGTAGATAAGCCATTGAACATGATTTTGGGGTCGAGATGATGTTTGTAGGCAACGGAATAGGATGCCATGTACATTAGAATACAAACTTCAACAATCTGGTGTTCAGCGAGCTAAAGCAAGATGGCTTCTTTTTTTCCTGAAAAAATTGTGATTTTGAACATGTGATGATTCCAACCGACAGCGACGATATGTAGGTATGCTCACTTTTTCAAAAGTGATACAATATAATAATTTGTTGTAAATGATCACGTGGACTTAAAAGCGACGATTTGTGATCCCTGGTTCAGTGTTTTGAGAACTACTGCATTATTGTAGTTGGTGCACTCCCATGACCATTTAACTAGCAATTAAGTTAAATGATAATCTAATTGTTATATGTTATTGATGAACATTATTGCACCCATGCCTGTAATCGGAGCAAAAAGCAAGCTTATTTGCCACAGTCATAATGTTATGAAGACGTGTGTGTTTATTCTTTGTGTGTTACAGTTGTGCTTGAAAGTTTAGGGTATGTACATTTATGAGTGCACTGTATGGTGAGAAAAAGGCTTTATTAGAAATTTGAAATGAGATAAATACAAAGCTGCCATTAACATGAAATTTTAAGGAAAAATAATATATTGGGATATATAAGTCTTTCTTTAAAATCATGTGTCATTTATGAGTGGGGAATTTTATTTACTTGTGGTATCCGTATTTGGTATCAGTAGCAGTGAGTACGTATCGGTCGGGGAAAAAGTGGTATCGAACATCCCTAATCCTGACCATACGCCATGACGTGCGTGTGCTCTGTAAATGCAACTGACTCGCTTTCATTTTTTACAGGCAACTTGCAATAATTCCATGTTTCAATCATAAGAAAAATAGCTCCAATAAGAATATGACTTATCATGTTAAAGCATTCATTCATTATCAAGTCACGTAGGCTAGAGGTGGTGAGCAAATAAGGTAGATGGGATTTTGTACACAGGAAAAACCCTGACTACGTTTTGTGCCAATAGCTGTAATATAGCTTTTAGGCTATAATTCAATTTTTACTACAAAGTATAATTGTAGTACATTGGAGGTTTGTACCAGCCCGCTTTGGTTTCCATGCTAACCGTTAACCGTGCAGTTCAACCACACCTGGCAAATAATACAAATACAGGGAGTCTTCGAATTAACTCGTACGCGACCTACGTCGTTTTGACTTTACATCCTTATCACCTTCTTTTTTGTTTATTTCACACCGTGATCACGCCATTTTAAAGTGATTTAAAGGTGTGGTGTTGTTACCTCCAGCAACGCACGTTAATCAGTCGGCTCGACTTTAAGTTTGAATTAGCTCCGCTCTGCCGTCCATCAGCAATGAATGTCCTTGCGGAAACACGAGATATTGGCTCCTGGTTGCTAAAATATATATTTTTAAATTACTGTACACAGTATTTTGATGTAAATATCGACTTTAACGCGAAATCCGACTCAAGTCGAAATTCGGGTTACATCGCCAGCGTAGGAATGGACTTGAAGACTCCTTGTACATATGTTTGCGGTTTTTTTTATACCACTATTTACCGTTCTGAACTCGTATTTGTGCTCGCAAGTCGTCAAAAAATCGTCCGATCAATCGCTAGTAATTAGAAATATTTGTAGATCAGCTCACTTTAAATCATGGTACCATTATAACCTGAAATTGGCTTCTTGAGTTGTGTACCGCATGTTTGTGTCAACTGAACTGCCACCTTATCTAAATTTGCATCTACTAACACTGGCTGGATTTCCCCCCTTCCATTTTATGCAGCGTAATCATCATTAACAATTGAATAATGTACTCATATTTTGTCCACAAATATTCACCTTAGAGAGTGATAGAAAATTGCATCACAATCCAGTAAATCATAAACGAAACAAAAATTATAGTTGACGCCTTTTTGAAGAGGTAGAAAACACATTTGGTGGAATTTGAGAAATTGTGCATCTGCTCTGTGGATTTGCGATGCGATTTCATGGTTTCCTTCTTGGTCCATGCTGCGCCTCTCCACAAAGTTAAGCGGAAATTCGTTGTTTTGGATTCAAATCAGGTAATGCACACACAAAAGCCCAGACCTACAAAACATGGGGACGTTCAAGTGGCACTCAGGAATAGAATAGCGCAACGAAACTTTTTCTGCCATTAGGATCCTTTACTCCCCAAAGACAGCAGACATTTGCTTTACATACTAGTTCATATAAGTAAAACAAACATTACATAGCGGCGAGCACTTATCCTCACTGTGGCTGCAGGTGAGCTTAAGTCTGACTTTGGGTGAGCAGCGGATGGCAAAATACCCTTGACTGTTTGTCAGCCAAGCACAAGGCTCATATAGGCAAACACTCACCTTCACAACTATGCAAAATATAGTCTTGTTGAAGCTACCATACAGGTTTTTAGAACGGGAAAGAAAGCTGGAGTACCCGGAGAGAGGATGGAAATCTCCACACAGGGATGCCGCAACTGAGATTTGAAACCTAGGACTGTTAGGAGGACATGCTAAGCCGTAAACCAGTTGGCTGCTCCAAGAAAAAGACTCAAATGCTAAATTGTATTTCCAGGAGAAATAACGAAACATTTTCCCCATTGTTTAACACGTAAAAATGTACACGAAACAAAATCGTAGACATGCAAGCAAAGGAACTGAGGTGAGGTGCCTTGCTCAACGGTACCTGTACACTTCTCAGGAAGACCCAAGAGGAGAGAGAAAAGCTAATACTTGTAGTCCATTTCATCAAAAACAAAACCTTTCAAAAAGGAAACCTGATGAGGCGCGGGTTGAACGTCACGATTGTGTCCCTGTTGCATGAACTGGCACGTCAAGCAACGTGATGTGCCGCTGTCCGAAGCACAGAGGAGGCTGCTGGACAAGGAAGGCCCAACATTTGTGCTCCCCTGTAAGTACAAACCAGCTTTGGGGTTTGCTGGGATGGATCCATAGCAAAATGAAATGCACGAGTCATCAACTCATTTTGCCAAGCTCTAAATTGACATTGGTTCTCACTGGTGTCGCTTTTACCCGAACTAGGCAACGTGTTGATGAAAAGCGTAATGATCAATGCAGGCCTTTCTTGAGCTTTTCACACCATTCTAGACCGACTTCAACAAAACGCTGGCTCTGCTCGTCAAGTAAGCACCAAGCGGCGTTTCCACTTGTTCTGATTGGACCCTCAAGGATCACGTGACACCTATCCTTGGTCCAATCAATGTCTGGTTTTCAAAACCTATTGACTGAAAATCATTCACGTTTCCCTTTAAAACAAAAAATGATGCTCCTATTGTGTCGATTAATCATAAATTCAGGAAAAGATGTTTTCTCTTCCAATGGCCCTTTTCAACCAAATTCAAGATGGACGCGATGTCTGCCTGTCATGAGCTCGTCTTGAATTTCTTAGAAATTGCTCAAGTGTCATCCCTGACACGCGCCCAAAATGGCTACTTCCAATTAAAATGGCTGACTTCCCGTTAAATTTCGTGCATGGGTCCCTGGCACGTTTTTGTGGCAGCATTTTTAGCAAATAACCCGTTGGTTGCCAAAACTTCTGTCAGGGACATTTTTTACCCCTAATTCCGGGTTGCAATGATTGTTGGCTCTTCTGGAATTTTAAGAGACCTACGATGAGGATCCATTCGTCGAATAAAGAACAACTCCAAGAGGGCCTTTGCCACTCCTAGGCTCATAAACTTGAATTTGAATGTCCTAATTTCCAGTACTTAGCTTGTTTTCAGTCAGGAGAATAAAAAAAATAAAAAATGAAAGCATTTGAAATCTAGACTTAGATGGCAGGTGTCCAAACTATGGTTAGCCTTTTTGCAGTCCATCATCCTTTTATTTTATTTTAATTTTTTTAGAAGCCATCGGCATACTAACTAAACAAGTGAGCAACATTTGCTGGCGCTTACTATAATTATAAATAAATTATTCATTAATATAATTAATATTGTAAATTCATTGTGTGATGATGGGAACGTCTCAGTACTCTTCTGAAAAAATCTGAATACAAAAAACATTTATTTTACTAGCTGTCTGGGACACCAGATGAGAATCACTGTTTTAAATATATAAAAAGAATACAGTACTGAAATAGTAACAACATTTATGTTAAAAAGGAAGTCACAGTTGTCTTATTAGCATTAAATACAAAGCTGTAATGTAGCAGTCACTCAAAACTGAAAGATGTTTTAAAATAATAGAACTACTTGATGGCTCCGCAAAATAAATGAAAAAAAAACGTGTTGGTTTTTATTTAATTTTAATCTTAAAACTGGAGGCGAATTTGTTGTGCAGCTGCCAGTTTGAGTGAACAAAAGTACAAAGGAATACCGTTGACGCTTCGTTGGGGTGTTGATCAAAGAAGGGATGCCCTGCCCTGCCCGGCCCGGCGTGTGGGATTAACAAGGAGCTGCTGCTGATGGGATCAGACAAGTCTGGTAAGAGCCGACATGGCATGAAAGCTGATTCACTTCACATCTATTTTGCCAAAGCAATAACAACCATTTATATCAAAGTGTACAGTATCCATTTACTGCTGCGTTCTTTTGTGTGTGACAGCCCACATCATCCAACCCTTTTAACCCTTCTTTTATGCCGTACGTCATAATTGGCCCATTCTAGTGATTTTCAGTAAGAGCTTGGGATGGCTCCAAGATTTTTTTTCTCTCTCCCAGAGCTAAGGTGGTGCTTGACTGATACACGGGGCGAAGAAAATCATTTCTAAATATATTTTCTGTCTGACAGACCACTTGGCACTAGTGTAGTGTCATCACTGGGGAGGAAAAATACACATTTGAAACATATATATATGAAACATATATATAAATATAAATAAATTAACAAAGATTTAAAGAAATGCTTTAAATACTGGCAGAGTAGAGAGGTAAAAAAAGAAGAGAGAAATCACTGGTGACTGAAAATGACAAAACAGTTGCTCAGAGTTGAGATAATGAGCAAACATGCTCACCTGGTTACTGAGTTTGGTCATGTGATGTTCGCGAGATGAGTCATGATTGGTTGTTAGCTGAGCTCTGAGCAATTGTGATTTCCAGTGCACAGCAAGTGGCAAAATGGCCGCCCCCTGAGATGGCTTTTGCTATATTTTCCACAAATGTGACATTAATCAGAATACCGTGTTTTTGGACGAGTGGGGCTTCATCAAACATACGATTGTAAAGAACATTTTTGGGTTGCCTTCCCCTTTAATGACATTGCAATCAATGTGTGTTTTTTAAGCAGTTTGGGAGAATGGATGGATGTTGAAACATGCAGTGGGTCAAATTGACCCGTGAATTTTCCAGGAACGAACATAAGAGGAGGGTTAAAGAAAACAAATCAAATCTGGATTGCAGAAATGTTGCTGTGTAGGTGAATTTTAACACACACACACACACAATAGTTGCATAACATTTTGTATTGTGACTCAACCTCTTAAATGAATGGATGTCATGCATATTCAATACAATACGACCTCCCCAAAATGACTTTTACATTGGCTCGTTATTATACTTTAATTTTACATTTATTTAACTCATTTTATAGGAAATGTTCAATTTTCTATGAGCAGTTTTCAATGACTGCTGGCTTAATTGATGACTTTTTTATGTGTATTTTATTACAAACTTTAATTGGAAATGAAAAATAATCCCCGCATCCACCTTTCAAATAGAAAGTGCTGATTAATCATTCCTTCGAAACATCAGTTTAGAATAACATTTTGAACTTAAATTTGTGCTGGTTTGAAGACTGATGTCCAAACCAAATAACATTATTAAGCAGAAGTTATTCAAACATACATTCCTATTCAAATCATTTTATGTAATTTACATACATTTAATGATTGTACTAAAAAAAATGTTTTAAAAACTTCCCACCATAGAATCTACAATCTTTGGCTCATTAGGCTAAATTGACTCTGTTGCTGAGATGTTAGAGGTTTGAGGCACGCGGATGACATGTGCATGTTTTATTCATTGAACTTCAGTGACCTTGCGATTCCGCTGTGTGAGCGTCTATAATCGGAGGGCATTTGTGTGTCAGACCACCACGGCCGTGCAGGAGAAGTCATCCTTGCAATGAGAGAGGATCTCTGCTCTGCCTCCACAGATGAAACCTCTTGGTTGTTAAGTGATGTCACCGCTGAGCTTTACAGACGTGGTTGGTCTGGTGGTGGTGGGGGGCAATATTAGTGATCAAACACCCACCAAAACATGACTTCACAGGATTAAATTTGTATGTTATATATATTTTTTCTCTATCAGAGGTGTCAGGTCCAGGTCCAGAATGTAAAAATCCTGCCACAGTTTGGCTTTAGCCTCACGGGCTAGTTAGCTTGCGAGCTAGCTAGCTAGTATGGAGGACTAAAACTGCCAAAATTCAAAACAAATGACTAAATAATAAATAAATTACTAAAAAGAAAAATAGAAACGGATACAAAAAATATCATTCATAAATTAAATTAAAAAATAAATATCCATAAATAAATTAAAAAATAAAGGCTGGAATGAATACAAAATGAATATATAAATAGAATAAAATACCAATCAATAAATTAAAAACGCTCTGCTGTCACATTTGTTATTCAAATGAGGTGGCGGTTCTAAGCTTGCCTTGGGTTGGACTCCGCCGTTGCAAACTGCCTTTTATTGGTCGAGTGAGCAGCCCGGCAAACAAAGTCTTGCATTGGAGAGTTCCAGCAATGGACGACTATCTTGTCCACTGTCACCTCGACTTCAAGTCGCAAATTGTGGTGACAGTGGATTTGAATAACATTTCGTCCTGGCAGAGCGTCTGCAGCATGAATGAAAATAAACGTGAGAGCACAGCGTTTTTATTTGATTGAAATTGAATTCTATTTATATAGCTATTTTTGTATTTCAACATTTATTTTTTATTTTTTGAATCATTTTTTATTGTATTTATTTTTATTATTTATTTAATGATATACAAATATTTCATTTTTAAATTTTTTGGGATTACATTTTTGAATTATATTTTTTATATCTTTATTTTTAGCCATTTATTTATTTATTGAGTCATTTATTTCATTAGAATTTTGGCATTAGACAAGATATTCAACGTTGAAAGTGGTAAACTTTGTTTTTAGCAAATCATCTACTTAAAATGTTATGGCTGCATTAAGTTCCAAAAAAAAAAAGACTGAAAGTTGAGGAATGCTCATCAAACACCTGTTTGGAACATCCCATCCCGCAGGTGAACAGACTCATTGGGAACAACTTGATTGGGTAGAAAAGGAGCTTCCCTGAATTGCTGTCATTTGCAAGCAAAAATGGGGCGAGCTTCACCTCTTTGTCAACAATTGCGTGAGAAAATAGTCAAAGAATTTAACTCATTCACTCCCAGCCATTTTCACTGAAGCCACCCCCTTCCCTCACGGATGTTTTACTGGATTTTGATTGATTTTGCAAGGCTCACAGAATATTCTGTTCTATTGCTATAAAAATCTGTCTGTTTCCATTTTGCAGCAATTAGCATTAGAATATAGCTAAGTTGAATCATTATTCACAAATTCGTATTAAAACACTGGGGGAAAGAGTTTTTTTGCAACATGGCCCTGGTTGATCTCTTATACTCTTGCTGCCATCTGCTGGTCATTTTTTGTAATAACCACCATTGCTTTAAGGGACTTCTTCAGTTCAGAAGCTGCATCAAAGTATGCTCCAGCATTAAAAAAACGTATAAATACATCTTTGGGAGCATCGTAACAAAATAGAACGTATTTATCCGTTTTTGGGACAAATGAGTTAAGGGCAATGTTGCTCAACGTACAATTGCAAGGAATTTAGGGATTCCATCATCTTAATACCATCACAAGGTTCTGAGAATCTGGAGAAATCAAAGCCGAAAACCAACATTTAATGCCCGTGACCTTCGATCCCACGGGCGGCACTGCATCAAAAACCGACATCAATGTGTCAGGAACACTTCAGGAAACCAACGTCCGTAAGTAGTTTGCCGCCAAAGATGTAAGTAACTCTACTATGCAAAGCAAAAGTCATTTATCAACAACAACCCAAAACGCCGCCGGCCTCATCCAAGATGACTGATGCAAAGTGGAAAATTACTTTGTGGTCTGACGAGTCCACATTTCAAATTGTTTTGGGAAATTGCGCACGTTGCATCCTCGGAGCCAAAAAGGAAAAGAACCATCCGGACTGTTGCGGACGCAAAGTTCAAAAGCGGCATCTGTGAAAGCAATATGGGGCTGTGTTCGTACCAATGGCGTGGCTAACTTGCACGTCTGTGAAGGCTGAAGGTTCATTCGGGTTTCGGAGAAACACATGCTGCCGTCCGAGCACCGTCATTTTCATGGACGACCCTGCTTATTTCAGCTAAACCCCATTCGTCGTCTGTCACAACAGTCTGGCTTTGTAGTGAAAGAGTGCAGGTACGAGACAAAAATCGAATAATCGATATCCAATCGAGTTTCCTTTTCGAGCCTGATATCGATTAACAAAACCGTAAATTAGTTATTTTAGTATCTCTTTTCCCCATAAATGTATAAAAATAGAATTTTGAAGGCCAAGGTTTTTTTTTTTGTATTTCACTGTTTTCTTGACATTTGTTTAATTTGATTCCATTTTTCCTTTCGGACACTTTATTACAGGTTACATCGATCACGTAATATCATTTGCAACACGGACATCCGAAAGAAGGGCTGACGGGTCGAAGCCGTGGCTTATTAGTAACCCGTCCCCATCCATTCTTACTATACGCATCAGTCATACAGTATGCATCGATTATGATTATGATGATGCGTCCTTGAATATCTGTTCACATGAATTTAAAAGTATTTTCGTACATTTAGGAAAAACCTGATTTATTGTACTTTTAAGACAATTTAGAATCTTTTTGATTTATATAAACAATTATTGAATTAGAATTATGAAAATATTTTCATCTCATCCTTGCTGATGTCATTGTTTTTCTAACATTTAAGGGATTATGCCACTAATTAATTCAACCAGTTACTTCCTCCACAAAATTTTATTTGGAATTTAAAGGGATATTTGACTCATTGAGCCATTTTCAGCAGTGAAAAGTTAATATTTTGTCCAGATTTCATTTGATAATTTCATTATTTTTCACGTACAAATAATACTAATGCGACCAATCATTGCTCATTTTATTGACCAAACCCAGAACACAGGTGAGCAGCCATGATTGGTTGTTACCTGCTTCCTCAGCACAGGTGATGTCATCTTCAGTCGACAGCAAGTGGACGAATTTGTTTGTAAAGGTATTAATTGTACATGAAAAATAATGAAGCTATCACATTTATTATAGACAAAATATGAACTTTTTCATAGTCCAGTATCCCTTTAGTGTTTGTGGAGTTTTGATCATGTCCTTGATATTTAAGACTTGACGTTCCATAAGTGATCGATATCGGATTGAAGTGAAGTGAATCCAAAAAATTGAATCAAACTGAGCTCTTGTATATTGAAAACCAATCAATTGAGGAAATTACAATCGATACACAGCCCTTTTTAACACCGTGTCCCATCATCAGTGGAAAAATCCTGGTCCAGTAAGTCAAAACCCTGCTACAGTTTGGCTTTAGCCCCTTCTGCTAGCTAGCTAGCTCGCTAGCAGGTATCCAAGCACCCGGGGAGCTAGCTAGGTAGCTCGCTAGCTAGCAACTGGGGCTAAAGCCAAACTGGCAGGGTCTTTACTTTCTGGGCCTGGATTTTCCACCTCTGGTCGCCAGCCAATCGCAGGGCACATACACACAAAAGAAACATTAACTCTCACATTCACGCCTATAGACAATTTGGAGTTTTGGGAATGTGAGTGCAAACTGGAGTACTCTGCGAAAATCCACACGAGCACGGCAAATTCAACAGAGGAAGTCCAGAGCCCGGCTTGGAACCCACAACCGTAGAGCTGTGATGTAACGCGATGCCGAAATTCCTTCCGTCCTAATGCACGACGAAGGTACTTAACTCATTTGCTCCCAAAAACGTATAAGTAAGTTCTATTTTAAAGACGTATTTATACAAAAAAAAAAAAAGTTTTTATGCTAGAGCATACAGAAGGCTTTGATGCAGCCTCTGAACTAAAGAAAATGCTTGAAGCAATGGTAGTTATTACAAAAACAGGTGGCAGCAGAGTATAAGAGATCAACCAGGGCCATGTTGCAAACAAGCTCTTTCTCACTGTTTTAAATAGATTTGTGAATAAGAATGAAGCTATATTCTAATGCTAATTGCTGTAAAACTGAAATGGATCTTTCTTTTGGTAGGTTCCATGTTTTTATAGCAATAGAACAGAATATTCTGTGGGCGTCGCAAAATCAGACAAAATCCAGTCAGTCACGGCCTTCCTTTTCAAAGTTCTACCGTGGAACTACATTTCGACAACTCATTAGGTTCCTCCAAATATTTTTCAGCTTGAGTCTATAGGATAGCGCTAGTGTGAACCTTCGCTAAAACAAAATCTGCACGTAGTAGAACAACAACAAGGGTTTGTAGTGTTGCCACAAGATGGCTGAAACTTTCAATGAAGTTCCTCAATTCACAGCAAGTTGTTCGCAAGGCACCAAAGATGTCACAAGATGGCGGTGGCACAAAAAAAACACAACTGCTGAGTTCTTAAGCACATATGGAAAATTGGTAACCCCCCCTCGGGAAAAATAAGGTAGAAGATTTGTCATAAGACTTTCTAATTTGGCAAATGTTTAAATTGCACCCAAAGCAAAGTGGATGCCTGTGACGTTCATGATTATGATGAGCCCTTAAAAAAAAAAAAGGAGGAGTGGGTGGAAGGCGTTGTTTACATTTTTTCATTGCCTGCATATTGCTGCTATGCTATAGTGACATATGCCCCCCCTTGATGCAGAAATCCAAATGTTACACTGGATGCCCGCCATCGTGGATGCCCGGAGCCTCGTTGCCCCCCCCCCCTTCCCCCACACACACACACTTTTCTACGGCACTGCACAAGAGCAAAGTGTATTATTGTACTTTATGAAATGAGAACAGTTTTCGTCTTTGTGTAAAGAGGAGCAAACCTTTTCCTGCTCGTATGACGCTTGACTTGGTCAAGAATAACAAAAGAAATGTTTGTCTTCCTGTGAGGAGACACGCCTGCCAAACACAAATGGCCGCCGTCTGTCCCTGCTTTATTTTCATGATTCTTGTTGTGTTTTTGCATCTTTTACTTTGATGTTTGAATGATAGGCCAAATGTTACTTCAAAGAAAACAACAACTTTGGAACATTTTTAATCTGGTGCAGCCACTATATTAAGACAACTGTAATGTTGTGGTGCATTAACTATCATGCTAATTCTATTGTTTTAAAATTTGCATAAATAATAATAACAAATGTATAATTTAAAAAAAAAACAATAATATAATAAATAAAATGCATAACAGTATTTGCATTCAATTTGATATTCATAAATATATATAAAAAATATGTTGATCCGAGCGGCACCTGAAGAAGTTCCACCGTATCGTCGTCAACAACGTGACTCGAGGCTTTAAATTGCACTCGTCTGTCTTGCAGATTCCTGCCGTCCAGCAGGAGGCGCCCATCGGAAGCCCGCCGGCGTTCCTGCCCCCGGGAATGCTGTCTCCCGTTTCCTTTCCTCCCGTGGGGGGCTCGATGCTCATGCCCCCCGAGTCGAGGCCTGAAGCCACCGCAGCAGGTAGGACATTCTCAAAGGTCAAAGTGTCCAAACTACGGCCCGGGGACCTTTTGCGGCCCGCTACCTGTTGTGTAATGGCCCGTGGCATGTGCAAAAACTATTGACATGGCTCATGCCAGCAAATGTAGAAAAATTGATCACCTAAGTGCACTTTCCAGTCGTGGGTTTGAGGCCGGCTTGCGAATAGCGAAGATCCACCAATAATTGACAGCACTGAATAATAATAAAAAAATATATATATTCTTTTTTTTTTACCCAAAAAGTCTGACATGATCGGGGAATGTTAGGTACATAAAGAAATGTGTAACATGTTGAGTTAAAAAAAAAAATCTTAACATTCTTCTTCTGTTTTAATTTGTCTTAGCAAGTCGCCGTTGAGCTCTTTTTGAACAGATTGTGGGCTACTCAGGTTGTCCTTGATGCTAACTAGTACAAGCTGGCACCATGTGTTTTTTTTGTTTTTTTTTAAAGACAGTGCACATGAATCAAAAAACATCGTTTGACAGTGTCTCTTTCGTCTACCCTTTGATGCAACTCTGACAAATGTGATCAATTGAAGAAAAGAAAAATCCCCCCCAAATCTCTGATCTGATGTCTTTTCCATACAGCCGTCACATCTCCAACGGAGTCGACGCCCACCCCCGCAGGAGACAAACCCTCGGACCGCCAGCTCAGCTCCCCCGCCATCCGCTTGCTGGCCCCTCCGCCGGGACTCCCCCCGGTGCATCCTCCTCATCATCATCCTCCTCCTAACCTGCCACCCTTCCACTCGCCCCCCATGATGCCCGCAGGACCCATGTTCCCCCAGGAAAGGTTCCGGATGGCCCTGCCCTTCCCCCCTCGTGGCCCCATGCTCCACCGGCCCCCCTTTATGCAGCAGGAGGGCGGGATGGTGAGGCGCGCGGGGCCGCCTTTCAGAGGGAGGCCGGGCTTCGGAGGCCCGCCCCCCCGCCAACCCAGAGGGGGCTGGTGATAAACCTCACGTTGCCCATCCTGGCTGTAAATATTGTACATGCTTGCCATCGTTTGCTATCTTTTTGTATATTAGAAGGAAAAATAAATCTAGTTTAAGTGTTGAAGTACAAAAAAAACTTTATTGACAATGTTTCCGTTTAAAAGGAGCCAAAAGTGTGTTGTGTTTAGTCACCTACTTCTTCTTCACCTTTTGATGCTGAAAGTTAAAAGCTGTTATGTTGTTGTGGCGCCCTCCAGTGGCAGAACTGCCATGATTGACCAGCATCATGGGGAATCATATATGACTTTATTAAAAAACACACAAAAAAAACACATTACTTTTAATCTACTGTTTTTTTTTTTAATCCGATGAATTTGAATGGGCTTGATATTATTGCTAGTTGGTGTGATATAAGTAAAATAACAATTGAGCAAGTTGTGGTCCAAGTTCCGCGATAATTTAATGAGAGCAATTTTAACATAAAATTCAACATCAACAACTTGAGAAAAAAATATAAGAATTTAAATATATACAGTCATGCTCAAACCAATGAATGTTTATATTACAATCATTTTGACTAGGACAGTTACTGTTTTGTGCATCTCAATATTATGGAATTTTATTGTTTTAAAAAGTGAAACTCAAAGATTTGCTGGACACAGAGTGAATTATTTCTTCTTCTTTTTTTAAACTATATATAACAATAATAATAGTCACTTAACATGCATTGACTAAATTAATGAATAAATAAATGTAAGATGAATTCTTAAAGTGAATAACTGAGTTAAAATTATGTGGCGTATTATTATAGTGCATGAATAAATAGAATCAATCCTAGTTCATGACCTTTAGTAGCTATTTTCAGGCATGTTGTGTCACCTGACCACATTGTTGCACACTACTAAATTTTTCTTATTGGATTATTAGTGACAACGTAAAATGAAGTGACATTTAGAGAGGAAAAATGTGGTCACGTTTGAGCTGCTAATCATTTCAAAATGATACTGTTGATATAAACACAAATATTGGAACTCCAAGTAAATGTGTAGCACATTTTGTTCTCCATAAAAGCACATTTTGTCAACATGGAGGACAAAGGGACACAGAGAAGAAAAGAAAACTGTGTGTGTGTGTGTTGCTAATAAGTTTATCGCTGTTTTTACAATAATTTTGGGGGACTATTTTTCTTTTTTTTAATGCAATAATAATGGCGGGTTTTTGCTATTCCCAGACAGACCCTTTTATCCCGCGAATAGCGGGGGGTTGTATTAGATTTTTTATAAACCATAACAATGAAAGCTCTGTTTAGGGAATGTTTATGCTCGGTCTTTGAGGCGATATTAAGGGATGCCGTGTGTTTATGAGCCACAATCAACAATTGGTTAGCCACGCCCACCAGCAAATCAATGAGGATTCGGCGGCTCGCTTCTGATTGGCTGCGCGCGTCGAGTGACGTCCACTTGCATCTACTTGCACGCATCTCCACAAGACGGGGGGGAGGCGCTCCACCACCTCCTCCCGCACCTCCTGCACCTCCTCCCGGCCGCGGTGTGTGATAACAACACGCGTGGAGCACAAGACGACACCTTTTGGCCGCTTCGATGTCACGATGGACGCCGGCGCTCCGCGACGCGGGTGACGGGCAGGTAGGCGGACATGTTGGCGCTGCACCCCGGAAGTGCGACGTCCCGGTCGTGGCAAGGATAAATAACCCGTGTGCGCGTGCACGCCTCTTCCTGCTTGGCGTCTAGCTGGAGCGCGTGCGCGGTTGCGTGGACAAGGTCGCCCCCGCAGTGCAAATTTGGCGTCCACGCACGCACGGGTTCGTTGCATTTCATTTGCATGTGTGGAAAAGCAGTGACGTCGATGCTGATGGATTTGGGCGAGGGGGGGGGGGGGGTAACTTTGGGGGTGGGGGGGCTGTGTGCTCAGCCTGTGTGAAATTGTTGCATTTTTTGCAGAGTCATGTGGCTAACAGAAGCTCGAAGTGCTTTGATGCCAATGCTGATGATGATGATTTTGCTCTTCCTCTTTGGTTCACCTGAGGAAAGACTTGTTTACAAGTGTACAAAAAACAAGTTGACTGCCTGACTGTGCCCTGACTATCCAGTAATTCACTTTATTACCCGCTTAGGAATGGTGCATTTTTAGAAAAGTCACAAGATGCCGCCAAAGGCCAGTCTTCAAATACGAAAGTAGTATACTACCTTGTTGCCTTGAGATAAGAGTGACCTGACTTCAGAGTTAAAGGTACCAGCTGTTTTTTGACAGATTTTTTGTTAGACTTAAAAAAAACAATCTTCAATTTGTTTATTGCACCGCTCGCATGAACAATAACAAAGACATGCTAGCTTAATGCTAACACACTCTGCAAAACACCATAAACACGCAAACCAATAGCATTGCTAGTCAAAAGGTATTTTTTTCCAAAACCGTTCAGTCTGTAAACCATTTTCTAAGATAAGGTTTTAAGATATTAAAATGTGTGGGCTCAAACTGTTAATATAGTTAATTATTAGGGCTGGGAATCTTTGACTGTCTCACAATTCGATTCCGATTTTTGGGCCTGCGATTCGATTCAGAAACTATTATCGATTCAGAACGATTTTAGATTCAAAATGATTGGATGGACAATGATTTCTGCTTCGTTTTATAGATATGCAAAGAATTGTCATGATCTACTCCAGTCTGACTCGCTAATGCTAATTAGCGCGCTACTCGTGACACTTTTATCACTCAAAAGAACGACTATTCATACAAAAGAAGAAGCATCTTAACATCCTACACTGCAAAAAAACAACTTTTATCGGAATAACTTGATCATGACTTTTTGCTTCTATGTGGCTACTACTTAACAGTGTATCAGAACACGCGGAACCACACTGCCTCTAGGTGGCCAAATCGTGTACAACATGAACAGTGCTCCCAATAAAGGCGCACACAATCAAGGGCAAGACAGTATCAAATAATTGAACATTTAAAATCGATTCTGAATCATACTAAATGAGAATCGATTTTTTTTTTTTTGTGGGGGGGGGGGGGGGGGGGGCACACCCCTAGTAATTATAAACCAATTTAGTGGGACTTCAAATTTTGGCTATTTGTGGCAGGTACCTGTGAGGTGAGTTGCGTCACATAAAACATATCACACCTTTTCCTGATTATTGTTGATCATATCACAATTATTGTGATCCCGCCACTTTATCACAATAGAAACCTCGGTTGCGCAATTGAAATACTCCATAGAGTGGGCCGATGTTGGCTTTTCACCGAGTTTCTCCATACGCATTCGGAGGCCCCCCCCCCCCACCTCCCCCGCCCGTGTCATCACAAAGATGCCAAGTGTTGTCTGCCACACATGCAGGAATGTTCCCTGCCATGTAATTGTGTCACACGCACGCACACGCACGCACATACAGTGTAGAAACGTTGTTGACGTTCAGACAAGCGCGTCGTTGAAGGCCTTCGCGCGTTCACGTGCGGCCCACTCACACATAACGGCTCATTCTTCTGCAATGGAAATCACTCCCAAGTCAACTTTGCACATGAGCAGCACATGAGGTGGGGGGGGGGGGGACTCGAGTCACATGACAAGTTTTAGAACTCGGCACTTGATTGGCTCAAACGTATGTAAGAATTGACTTGACTTGACTTTGGCTGTGTTTAGAATCTCTTTCCACTGTATTGGCACCTAAATAGTGAGTTTGCCATTTTGTACTTTTGTTCAAATGTGTAGTCAGCTTAAAGTCAGGGATGTCCAAACATTTTCCTTCGAAAAGAAATAGTGAAGGATGCAAGCTTCTACTTTGACATTGTCCAGCTTTATAAAAAAAAAATTTTTTTTTTTAGGGGTGTGCCCAAAAATCGATTCTCATTTAGTACGATTCAGAATCGATTTTAAATGTCCCAAAATCGATTTCATTTCAATTATTTGATACCGTCTTGCCTTTTATCTGTGTGTGCCTTTATTTGGAGCACTGTTCATGTTGTACCCGCTTTAGCCACTTAGGGGCAGTGTGGTTCCACGCCGTCTAATACGCTGTTAAGTTGTTAGCCACGTTAGAGAGAAGGAGGGAAAAGTCACCATCAAGTTATTCCAATAAAAGTGGTTGTTTTTTTCAGCGTGGTGACGTTCTTTTGAGTGATAAAAGTGAAAATATATATTTTATATTGGACAAGGGCCGACTGTCAAACTTTTGCTGAGAGTATGATTTTTAAAAAAAAATTAGACAACAAACAAATGAGTTGCATTCGTCATGCCGAGATCATCTAAATATACATGCGTATATTAATTTAAAAAAAAAATCATTTTGTCTTTTGCGCCCTCTATTGACAACACAAACAGATTTAAAGTGCTTTGTTGATATGAATAATTTTATTTGGATTTATGGTGACGTACAAACCACTTCTCTGCAATGGGGCTGATGATGATGATGATGATGATGATGATGATGATGATGATGAGCCCACCTCAGCATTTTCAGCTCCCTTTTAATGACTCCAGCTTCAAAGCCGAAGTGATTTTTTTCCCCTTTTTTCTGGTAATGATTACGCAGCGGTCGGAGGGGCCGCCCGCCCTCCCGCCCGCCGCTAACTGCGGCCGAGTGTGCGGTTTGCAGTTGCACTCTCGCACTTTGTCTCCGTGTGGCCGACGCGACCGATGAGCGCGTTTTCCCAGCTGAATGTGGCAAACAAACGACTAACAAGCGAGCAGGAGCCGCTGAGGAACGTCAGCCTATAGTCGAGTATGGCGAATTGATGGTGCTTTTATTTTGAAATGCAACATCAGGTTTTGATGTGACCTTTTTTTTTTTGTGGGTCGCCCGTGGTGGTGGTCTGGTTTCCTCCAGGACTGGAATTCGGTGTGTGACGGTGAATTGTCTGGCTTTTATTTTGAAAGTGGCTTGTGTTTACGTCTTTCTACTCCTTTTTACCCCGAACATGTGTTAGGTGCGAATTGCCTAGTTAGTACCTGGCGATTCGATTCGTATCACGATTCATAGGTCACGATTCGAATCGATACCGATTAATCCCGATATGAATCTATAAGTTGATTATTGCGATTTTTTTTTATTTTTACTCAAATTTAGAAAATATTCATCAGTAAACTTGTACATGTACACTGTAAGATTTGTATGAATTTTTTTTTATTTATCTGAAAAATTCAGGCTTATAACTTTGAGCCGCTGTATTTAACAAACAATCGGTTTCATGTTTGAACGGCGCTGAAATCAAATTTTAAGGCTTAATGTCCAATTAACATAACATTTTTCCATGCTTAACGTGTGAACCCTAAGTAAGACGTTTTGTTGAATATTTCCATCCAAAAATTTATTTATCGATTCGGATGCATATCGAATTGATTCAAAAATTGCTCGCTGTAAAATCGCGATATATTGCCCAATCGATTTTTTTTAACACCCCTAATTTTTAATATCTTTGAGTAGATTTTTTTCTCTTGTTTTCTTTTTTTATATATATATATATATATATATATGTGTTTGAAAAATACTATTCATTCAAATTAAAAAATTGAAAAACAATTTTCTATAACAAAATCAAATAAAAACAAAGGTACTTGTAAGAAAATGTTTTTCTTCTTCTTCATGTGACTTTTTTTGACCGGTTCAATTTATACCCTGGAGCGACCTATAGTCGGGAAAAATGCCGTCATTCTTTCTTGTAAGATTCCAAATTCATTCATCTGACTCAAATGAGTCGGTAGAGGGAGACGCTCTCTCGTGTACTCGTAAGGCGGAACGTTAGCGAGCATCGGCGTGTGCTTCATTATCCGGATTCGCACCGTGCGACTTGATCCCTTCACCCGCCATCTTATCTCGCGTTTAATGAGGCGCAAAACCCACGTTGTGTTCTCACGTCACCTTTCCCCAAATGTGGAAAGAGTGCCGGTGGCGCCAGGGCGCGGGAGCCCAATAAACCTACGTCAAAGGTGGCCCCGAGGCTAAAATCACAGCCGGAGCGGCTTGAAAGAAAAGGTCAGTTAATAATTGACTCGGCACGGCTCAATTAGCGCAATTCGCAACCGGTCGCCGTGATGAGAAATTCAATTCATACTTTCACGCCAACGTTGCTCGCCGCGCACAATAACGCTCGATAAAGTGGAGGCCGAGACAAGAGGAACGATACAGCGCAAATGTGACGCGGTGTGAAAACAATACACACTAACACGTCTCACGCCAGCCGGAGTCACAATTAACAAATTTTGGCGTCTGCGTCCCAGTAAACACAACACGTTGTGGGTTCGGCGGCGCGAGTCTGCTGACTCGGCAAACGGACGTTGTCAGACCACTCCAGTGTGTTGAGAAAACGACAACAACAAAATGGTTAGCAAATAAGAAAACGGCTACGGTTGCAATTATATGTCGTTGAACACAAGATTCAGATTCATATTGTGTCGGTGGAATAAGAATTAAAGTCAACCTTTAACATTTTTTTTTAACAACAATATGTCATATGTGACCTCACAAGTCTAAACATGACATTCTGATTAATATTATATTTGTGGAATACGAGCAAAATCCAGCTGTTTTTATCCATCTCAGGGGGCGGCCATTTTGCCACTTGCTGTCCACTGAAGATGAACATCACAGTTGCTCAGGGCTCAGGCATCGACCAATCAGAGCTCACCGGTTTTCTGGAGCTGAGCTGTGATTGGTTGTTACCCGAGACCTCAGCGACCGTGATGTCATTTTCGCTCGATAGCAAGTGGCAAAATGGCCGCCTTCTGATATTGATAAAAACGGCTGGATTTTGCTGCTTGACTCATAATTTACTAATGCAATATTAACCAAAATACTGTATTTAGATTAGTGGGGCTGCATAGAACATATTACTGTCAAGAATTTTTTTTTGGGGGGGGGGGGGGGGGGGGGTTGACTTCCGCTTCAAACAGGTTAAGCCATCTGTTCTAATCCATCTCAAGGGGCTGCCATTTTGACATTGTACCGCCCTCTGCTGTTGACAGGAATTGATATCAAAGTGCCTTCGGGCTCGCATTGCAAACTTGATGAGTTTTCACTTGTAATGATACTTTGCGGTGTTATTTTAATTCATTGAGTGCAGATTCAAATGTGTCAAACATCTGCTGCAGCTGAGAAAAATTAATAAATCTCTTTAATCCAATCTGCACTAAACGTGGGAAATGTTAATCGGATATATTTTTAACCCGGCCGGCACGACCAGTTAATCGGTCTGAAAGGCAGAAGATATTGTTATTATCAAGATCAATCTGCCGTACAACAGTTCGACTGCTGGCGGGTTGTTGCAGTGCCATTGAGCGCATGAGAAGCTGATAAACGTTTCTCGTCAGCTGAAGTTTGATTGACAGCGCCGAGCCGGCGAGCCGGCGCCAGCGCTGCGCCGCTTGTGTGACGGCGTGACGCCGGCCTCACCTGCCAACATGCCAAGGCGCTTTTTGACAGCAGAGAATCCAATATTTAAAAAAAACGAAATCCAATCTCTGATTGGAATAAAGTTTTATTTCTATAACATGAAAAATCAAATGACAAAATGGCAGTATCCAAAACTTGGAGGGGGAAAAAAAATCCTTTTAACTCATTCACTGCCATTGACGGCTATAGACGTCAAAAATTCATTTGAACTTTTTCTATTGGTTTAACATTTTTTCCTCACATTTGTCAACAAGAGTATGAAAACCTAGAGAAAAAAATATTGTAAATTTAAAAAAAATTGTGATTAATCGTGAGCTAACTATTAAAGTAATGTGATTAATTACAATTAATTAGTTTAGTTTCAATTGTAATTAATCGCATGACCAGACATAAAATTTGTGATTAATCGTGAGCTAACTATTAAAGTAATGTGATTAATTACAATTAATTAGTTTAGTTTCAATTGTAATTAATCGCATGACCAGATATAAAATTTGTGATTAATCGTGAGTTAACTATTAAAGTCATGTGATTAATTACAATTAATTAGTTTAGTTTTAATTGTAATTAATCGCATGACCAGATATAAAATTTGTGTGATTAATCGTGAGTTAACTATTAGTCATGTGATTAATTACAATTAGTTTAGTTTTTAATTGTAATTAATCGCATGACCAGATATAAAATTTGTGATTAATCGTGAGTTAACTATTAAAGTCATGCGATTAATTACAATTAATTGTTTTAGTTTTAATTGTAATTCATCGCAAGACTTCAATAGTTAACTCACGATTAATCACAAATTTTATATCTGTTCTAAATGTACAATAAACACTTTTTTCTAGGTTTTCATACTCTCGTTAACAAAAGTGGGGAAAAAATGTGAAATAGTTCAAATGAATTTTTGACGTCTAAAGCCGTCAATGGCAGTGAATGAGTTAAAAACGTTTGCCTTCTTGCCCCACTAGTCAGAGTTGACGTGATTGCCACGTGACATGGCCGCCGCTGCCATGACAACAGCCAGCCAGCCGTTTCATTCCCACTCCCATTTGGGCCACCTCAGATGTTGCAAAAAGGATGGCCGGGCAGCAACATTTAATCCTTTGCTGCCCTCGAGGGAAGGCGCCGGGTTCGAAGCGACAAAGCCAGAGAGAGAGCGACAGGGAGAGACTTAAAAAAAAAACAAGAGAGGCCATATTACGGAAAATGGAGGCTTTAACGGCTTGTACAGTAAGTGGTTTGACTTTTGCAAATTGGCCTATTAATGAATTTGTTTTTTTTTTGGTGGCAGGAACTGCACTCCGCTATTTGCACTGCAAAAAAAAAGACAGTAGAAAATTGAAGAAAAAAAGTAAAATAATGAAAAAATAATAAATAATAAAATTATAAAAATGAGTAAAATAAGACAATTATTACTCCAAATTGTACTTAAATTTACCTGTAAGATTTTGAAAAATAAGAAAATAATACTAGGCCCATATCAACCACAGCCGTCTGGAAAATAAACAATTAATATTGACTTTTTTCAAGCTATAATAAATAGAACAATTGACTTAAAATACATACATATTATTTTACGTTTGGCCAACTTGAGGGTCAAGCAGGGAGGTAACAGGTGCCATTTTGATTGTATTTTGGTATGACACAGCCAGGGATTGAACCCACAACCTCCCAGTTTGAGGGTAGACACCCTACCATAGACCACTGAGCTGCTAGTTTACTTCACTGGAAATCGGTAAAATGAGCATTTTTTTTACAAGAAAAAAATGCTTACATAACTTATTACTGGATTATGCAAAATCTTAAAATCAGAAAATTCATCTTCTAAAACCCCAGTTCAGGACATTTGATGTTGGTCAGTCATCTTAAAATGTGGAAAATGTTTGTTTTAAGCCTCACAGTACTTAAAATTTGCTGTTAACACTCGCTCCAAAACAAATCATATAATTAAGTAATAAGTATCTTAAAATAATCTTATTTTAAGTAAAAATAACTTGTCAGAGCAAAATAAGCAAATTTTGGTTGCATTTAAGAAATGATGTCTTACTTAACTCTTTGACTGCCAGACGTTTTCAGAAAAGGGATGCCGTGGGTGCCAGCCGATTTTAAGCATTTTGACTGATCTTTCAAGGTCCATAGAAAATTATGTGTTTGGACTATGGAAACACACATACTACCAGAAAAAGATTGGACTCTCATCTTTCATCAGAAAAAAAAAGTTTGTTTCTACCTTATTCCGTTTTTCAGTAATCAACAATAGAAAATGGTTAGTTTCACCTCTGTTTTGAAACAAACGTCTTTTAACGTCTTTGGCACTCCTCCATAGGATTTTACTAAACGTTATTTTAACGTTTTTGGCAGTCAAAGAGTTAAGATTTCAGTTTTTGCAGCGTGCTGTAAACAAATCTTGCTCCTTCTGATACGATGCCACAAGAGGGCACCAAAATCCCGTCTTCAATCATTTAGTGCCATTGACGAGTATACTTGTCAATTACGTTCTTCAACAGGAATGGGTGGGGAAGGGTCTGATGTTGCTCTGCTGTCAATCCCAAGCTTGGAAACAACTTTACTGACACACAATCACCAGTAGATGGCAACGATGCACCAGCGGGAGAAACGGCTGCATTTTGTTAGCTAAACTTTTGTTCTACTGCTGATTATGAAAGAATGGAAAAAGGCGCAATCGTGATGAAAGGAGAGAGCAGCGGTGAACTTTGCCAGTTCTGGGGGGGGGGTCTTGCTTTCACTCGAATAATACAACAAGTGGCTAGATTTGATGCTAATCACTTTTGGGTCATTTCAATTGCGAAGATTTGTGTATTTTGACGTATCCGGTCTCGTTTTTTAACTGAGGATGTTTAGTGTAAACGTGACGCGTCTCTTGCAGGCGCGGGGCGGGGGTGAAGGGGCAATTAGAGAGCAGACGGAGGGGAACTCGCATTCCGGCCGCCTGCAGCTTTGACTGGAGGGGGGGAGGGGGGAGGAGGGGGAGGAGGCAATTCCAAACAGTCCTCCCTCCCTCCATCTCCTCATCCCTCCTTCACTTGCACAAGTCGTGCCGGCGTGCGAGGGCAGTCGGTCTGAGCCGCCGGACTTGAGGATCGTGAATGGAGCTTTAAATGCACACGAGTCGACTTTGTGGCGAAGCTTTGTGGCCGTTCAGACCGTAAGTTGACGAAACTGCGCTTTTTCAGTGTCTTGTTGGGGGTCCCTCAGGGGGGGGGGGGGCCCGCGTCATGTCGCTACCTGTTGCTCCCTGCTGCTGCAAACTTTTCTATGTGTTATCATTGTAATGATGAAAGTGATTTTTTTTTTTTTGGAGTAAAGTCGGTTTTGGAAAAGGTTCAAGATTCACAATAAATGTCATAATATATTAAAGGTAATTCTTTCCACAGTGTTGAAATTTCAGCGTCAAATTCACTAAAAAATGAGTTAACACGGGTTAAATAATTCTGTAAACATGTGGGAGTCCACTTATTTACTCTTCTCAGGTAGAAAATCAAATCTGCCACCTCAAATAACTCTGGTAAGTGTTCATTTTACACACTGCTGTGTCCTTTTCCCTACTCCAAGCATGCTACAAAATGATCTGCGTTTCTTTAAAAATAATACCCAAAAATGTCTTTTTAGTCACAATAAATCTTATCATCACAAATTAATAGGCACACAAAAATGCATCAGGCTTTTTTTTCTTTTTCTTTTTTTTTTACCAGATGATGTTACATTTCTTCCCATTCAAAGCATGCAGCAAAATTTCACACCTTTCACTGTTTTCCACCAGGGGGGGGCTGCTACTGAAAAGATAGTGATAGAGTGCATCCTGAAAAGAGGGAGGAATGTGTGTTTGTGTGTATTTGTGTTCTTTTTTTTTAAGTGTGTGTTTGTTGGTGCGGGGATGCCATTGCGGTCCTCGCATCAGGGTATAGACAGACTTAAATGTTTCAGTCAATTTTCGTACGCCCACAAGTTAGCTTCACTCCCTCTCCCATTCAAAGCATGCAGCAAAATGCAAAATTCAAGGGCCGCATCCTCCAAAGTGGGAGTCGTCTGTGTGACTGAGTTGATAAATAAATAGATCAAGTCCTGGTGTTGTGTTTACCAAAACACAACGAATACATGTCAGAATATTAAAATAATGGACATGCTCAAATGTTTCAGTCGCTATTTGAATTTCACGTTTGTCCGCCAGAAGGCTGAACTTTTTCCTCCACTCAAAGCATGCAGCAAAACGTTATATTTGTCGTGCCTTGCAACTGAAGTGTGTTTGCAAGTGAATTTTAAATAGGCCTGATGTGGTCAAAGTCAAAGCGAAATCTCCCAGGGTGCTTTCTGAAGTTGAGAGGCTGCGTCTGTGTGTGTGTGTGTTAATTAAAATGAGGGGGGAAAAAAATCCCCATATTGTGTTCCTCCAAAGCCCCCCCCTGTGTGCCCCCTCCTGTGGTGAGAATTATTCATCTGGTGTCATAGTCATGGAAATGCCTTGACCGGCTTGCCGCCGTGTGGTCGTCCTCAAGGCTGCTCTTGTCTTCTTCCGTCTTTTCTCTTAAAGGACACGCAAAACATCCCCAAATATGAACGTCACATGCGTGCTTGTGCAAAAACGAAGTTAAGTGCTGTCGTTCTCGCGCAACGGCGATTTAAGTCGAAGCCACAAAGCCGGCCATTGTCCATTTGAGTCGGTCTGGGATCAGGTGCTCCATTAGCTTGTTAGCACGGCGAGCACAGCAAGCACCTGAAAGCCGTGTTGTCTGGTTCTCTTCATTTGGTTGGGAAAGATCGCACCTTATTTTTGAAGGCACGTCGTCCGCTGTGAGCTTCGACCGCCGCTAATGCTTCCTTCCTTAAACCAGCACCGCCGAAAGCAGTCAAAGTTTTGCTGCATGCTTTGAATGGGGTAAAGTAGCTATGTGGACAAATTGCAATTGATTGCCGCGCCTGCTAGCTAGCAACGAGCTTCGGCTGGCTACTAGTGCGGCAAAACCCGTTGCGGACGAAGAAGAAAGAAGGCGGAAGAACTCATGCTAATTGCTAAGCTAACCTAAGACACGTAAGACTGGATTTAAATCAAGTACATTTTTCACAGAGTCTCTAGCTTTGCTAAAAGGCACTGCAACCAGAAGTGCTAAGTTTGAACTGAAATTTCAAATTGTGTTTGAAGTTTTCACACAGACAATAAAATACACTTTGCCGTTATACACAATTTGAATTTAAGAAATAAAAAGTTAATTATGTGAATTGGTCCCTGGGATAATGAGAAATTTCCGCACTGAACGACTACCTGGTCCACTTTCACCGCAACTTGCGACTCGAGTAGCAGGACAACAAGTCGAGGTGACGGCGGAGCAGACGGTCGTTCGTTGCCGGCGCTCGCCATTCAAGTCGGCGAGATTTCCTCACTCGACCAATGAAAGGCAGTTTGCAACGATGGAGTCCAACCCAAGTCACGCTTAGGACCGCCTCCTCATTTGAATAACATTTTGTCCTGGCAGTCTGGAAAAAACTGCAAAAATTCAAATAAATAAATGACTAAATAAATAAATAAATGACTAAAAGGGAAAATAAAAACGGATATAAAAAATATAATTCAAAAATTAAACACAAATGTATGTATTTTTGTTGTTTTTATTTCCATTTATATTTAGTTTTTTTTATTATTTAATTTTGGAATTATCCGTTTTTATTTTCACTTCATTTATTTATTTATTCATTTAGAATTTTGGCAGTTTTGGTCCTCCATAAAATTGAAAGCCGATAATACGTAATGACATCTTAAAGGATTGCATTAGTTTATTTTTTTTAATTTTTTTTTCTTAAGAGCTCAGTATTGTTCATTCGGTAATTTTACTGTCAATAATGTCATCATCATTGCTCTCTTTTTTCTTTTTCTTTTTTTGTAGTGGGGTTAACATTGATATTTTGAAAGAGACTTTGCTGTGTTGATTTTTTTTTGTCTCATTTAAGGAAGACAGATAAGTAGTATCATCTGGCAAATCGCTCCTACATTTGTTCAAAGCAGCCAACATGGCTTGAAAACAAAAAGCTGAATGGCACAACATGTCTCTAGGATGCCTTAAAGGTGACATTAACATTTACGGCGCAGTTCTTATCCACGGTGAGACTGAACGGACTCGGGCTGGATTGACAGCAGCGGTTCCTTTCCTGGCTCGCGCGGGAAGCCTCCCGCAGCGTCGGGCCTGTTTCCTTCCCCGGCCTTCTTGTGTAGTCGAGTGTGTCGCGATGCAGCTCGGCGCCGCTCGGGTGCACAATGCAACACGGCGGAGAGGCACTCGGGGCGCGTAACGGTGGAGGGTGACGCTCAGGGGGAAGCGGCGCAAAAACATCTCCGTGTCCAAATAATGCACATTTCTCAAGTCGGCGCTGCCGGATGCACTTGATAGCACATTTACATGACATGCCGGCGTTCCGTCTTTCGGTGTCTTTTCTCTTCGGGAACGCTCATCAATATTAAAAGCGCTGATGGAAATGCGCCTGGACGTCAACCCAGATGTGTTTGGGGTGAAGTTTGGTGCGCGTCTTGTCATTTACTGACCTGGAAGAAAATGAGGAAACACATTTGGGATGCAGTTTGCATTTTTAGTCACCAGCATGTAAGGCGGCGAAGGGACCGGTCGCTGCTGGAAGGCCTGAGGATGTTTTGACGTCATCAAAGGCAGAGGGCAGCAACGGTGGCCTGAATGGTTTGTGACATAAGCGTGTGCAAAGTTGGCCTTCCTCTAAATTTATTAGCCCCAAGCTGAGTCTATTTAGCCTCAAATAACTCGTGTCAGTACGTGTGTTTGTGACCTTGCTTCCTAGTCTGCTCCACACAAAACAAAACAAATACTTAAATGAAGCAGTCTCCCTGCACAACTGTTTCCCCTCTAAAAATGCTTAAAAAGAGTGGATCTGAACTACTTCCCTGAGGAACGCCACTCCAAATTGTGTCTGAATATTACACTGAAGGTACAAAAATCCCGTTTTCATGTTTGTGCTCATACACTAGGCCATTGTATACAGTGAATGTATAGTGTATGATAGGACTGCTCGATTATGAAGAATATATTAATCACGATTATTTTGGTAATAGTTGAAATCACGATTATTTTTTGGTACAAAACAAGACAATGTCTAAATGAAAAAAAATATGAAGACAAATAAAATTATTTGAAACACTAACATGCAAGTTCCTTTTGGATGAAACAAAAGGAATTAGTTATTTTAAATTTATAAAAAAAAGGTGCAAATTATAAACTTAAACAACTCAAAATTAGTATCAATAATCTTTTTTTTTTTTGCGATTATGCTAATTTTGTAATTGTGGAGTGTAATAATTGGAATTATAATTGAAAACGGGATTTTGTACCCTCAGTGTAATATTCAGACTTAATTTGGAGTGGTGTTCCTCAAGGATATGCCTTAGGTCAACTCGATTTCTATGCTCGATTATGAAGAATATATTAATCACGATTATTTTGGTAAAACAAGACAATGTCTAAATGAAAAAAAAATGAAGACAAATAAAATTATTTGAAACACTAACATGCAAGTTCCTTTTGGATGAAACAAAAGGAATTAGTTATTTTAAATTTAAAAAAAAAAAGTGCAAATTATAAACTTAAACAACTCAAAATTAGTAGCAATAATCTTTTTTTTTTGCGATTATGCTAATTTTGTAATTGTGGAGTGTAATAATTGGAATTATAATTGAAAACGGGATTTTGTACCCTCAGTGTAATATTCAGACTTAATTTGGAGTGGTGTTCCTCAAGGATATGCCTTAGGTTCACTAGATTTCTATTCTAGGTGAACCCTCTTTGTAGTGAGATGATCAAGTAAAAAAAAAAACTCAACTTTAAATTGACTCCAACATTTTGGCGAAAGTCTCCACAGAAGAATGCAGTCTGTTTTAACGTCTTTGGAGAGGAGACTCTCCTTGCGTCCCAATATTTTCGTCCACACGTTACAACAAAGGTTTTTTGTACAAAAAGACAAATACAGGTCCAGAAAATAGAAACCCTGCCACAGTTTAGCTTTAACCCCAGGTGCTAGCGAGCTAGCTCCGTTAGTGCTCGTTTACCTTCTAGGGAGCTAGATAGCTAGTTAGCATCAGGGGCTAAAGCCAAACCGTGGCATTTAGCCCCAGGTGCTAGCTAGCTAGCTCCATTGGTGCTCACTTACCTGCTAGCAAGCTAGCCGGCTAGCTAGCATCAGGGGCTAAAGCCAAACTCTGGCAGGATTTTTACTTTGTGGACCTGGATTTGCCACCTCTGTCTAACGTCATTCCCGGAGTGGCGTTCCTCAGTGAAGCTCTTAAGGTCTATTAGTTTTCTATAAAAGTCGAATGCTCCTTGTCCTTGTACGTCAAGTAACAAAAAATTAATGAACTTCAACGTCTTAAAGCAAGTCCGGAAGTAGAATACCAACCATAGTTTCTTTTTCACGGTTTTTGACTTGGAACTTGAAGTTGTCTCAATACTTTTTGTCCTTATGCCATAGTCTTCCCGTGGGATCCTGTGCATTTGTCACCACAAATCTCTCTCATTTCAGTCAATAATGCTACCACAAGCGCCCCCCCCCCCCCCCCTTCCCACGCCACTAGTGGGACCTCCAACCCAGCATCTCCTCTCCCCCACCCACAGTCGCCAGATGGGGCTTGGCTAACTGCTGTGCCGCCGCTATGATACCTTCAATCGGCAATCTGTCATCATAAAGCCGTCACGCACACACGCGCAGGCTTTGGGGAAATTGTAAACGTGTGGAATGTGAAGCATGTGAAGACAAGATGAACACATGTTGCCAGAAGAGATCATCTTTTAACAAAACGCACGGGAACTTTGTCAGCTATTGACGATGTTACTGTGTATTTTTTTTATATATATTAGATCGATTCATCTAATACTGTATCTTCTTCATCTCTTTAAAGTGCTTATTTGTACTCCCATGTGTATTACCAATTTATTCATGAACAGTCTACCTTTCACATCTGCATGTGTCGTACTTACTAGAGCTCCAATTCGCACCAAAAATCTGCATTCGTTATTCGTATTGAAATTAGCCACCGAATGACTGAATGGACTGGAACGGGTTATTCAATGTACTTTTGCCGAATAACGTATTACAATCCAACAAATAAAAATCCAATTGGCCCAAAATGGGAAATAGGAGCGCACTTATGTTGTACTTTATCGTATATTTGCTTTGTACAAAGTTATATTCAGTTATCTCATTCAAACGTATCGGAGTGTAGCACACACAAGCATGTTGACGTAGCGTATCAACAAATGGAAAGGTGAATTCAACTTAGTAGTTTAAAATAACTTTAATGGCTACCATCCTGGCCGATTAAATTTTTTTTTCTCTCTTTTGATTTAAATTGTTGCTTGTCTCACTCTAGCTAGTGCTAAGCTAGTTATCGCCTGACCAATTAGAAAACATTTTTTTTTCTCTTTTGGTCCAATTTTAAATCTATCCAAATTGTTCCTTGTCTTTTTCTAGCTAGTGCTAAGCTAGTTATCGCCTGACAATTACAATTGTTTTTCTCTCTTTTGGTCCAATTTTAAATCTATCTAAGTTGTTGCTTGTCTCATTCTAGCTAGCGCTAAGCTAGTTATCGCCTGACCAATTAGAATTATTATTTTTTTTTTTTCTCTTTTGGTCCAATTTTAAATCTATCTAAGTTGTTGCTTGTCTCATTCTAACTAGCACTAAGCTAGTTATCGCCTGACCAATTAGAATTATTTTTTATTTTTTTCTCTCTTTTGGTCCAATTTTAAATCTATCCAAAATTTTCCTTGTCTTTTTCTAGCTAGTGCTAAGCTAGTTATCGCCTGACCAATTACAATTGTTTTTCTCTCTTTTGGTCCAATTTTAAATCTATCTAAGTTGTTGCTTGTCTCATTCTAGCTAGCGCTAAGCTAGTTATCGCCTGACCAATTAGAATTATTTTTTATTTTTTTCTCTCTTTTGGTCCAATTTTAAATCTATCCAAATTTTTCCTTGCCTTTTTCTAGCTAGTGCTAAGCTAGTTATCGCCTGACAATTACAATTGTTTTTCTCTCTTTTGGTCCAATTTTAAATCTATCTAAGTTGCTGCTTGTCTCATTCTAGCTAGCGCTAAGCTAGTTATCGCTCAGGTCCGGCATACAAGTTTGAAAGCTCCCTTTTATTGGTTGCTAGCGCGGCGTTAGCCAGCCAAATATTCTCGTTGCTAGGATGGCTATCAGCCAGGTTAGTCAGTTTGACGTTCCAGTTATCATATGTATTACTCGAGTAAATTTGTCACAAACATCGCTGCTGACTATTCTTGTCATCTTGTTCTTGTCACATTGGCGTCTGCATAATATTTATTACCTTTTGTACAGTTGCCACATAGCCTGCCACCGCTCATTCTACTCACTTTGTTGCTGTAAATCCAGAAAATCTCTTTTGTGTTAGCATTAAAGGTTTATTCTATTCTATTGATTAGTGCAAAAAGCTAAATGCTAACACTGACGCAGGCGCTGAAACTGGTGCATCCATCAAGTGCTCCATAATAAAAATCTAGTGGAGATGAAAGCACGCAAATGAATGGGACATTAACAAACAGACCCCCCCCCCCCCAATGTACGGGTCACAAGTCAAACAAACGCCCCAGGGCCCATTCCCACCACCTCCACCTTTTGTCCGGAAAGCGCTCGGCGGCTGGCCTGCACCCAGCAATTAACTGATGTTTAGGGACTTCAAAGCGTGTCAATGAGCAGCTAAAGACCCGCAAGCAGGATGTGCTCATGTCACACCTTTGCAAGGTGACGACGTTGGAGATAAAAGTGCTGCCATGTCCCGACGTGGTCCTTTTCCAGTCACAGTAGAACTCGCGCTGTACGTTTGTTTAGCTGCGTGAAAGGCGAGAGCGTTACGAGCGTCGACGCTGACGTTATTTTGTGACAAAAGATGGCAAATGGCTTCATAATGGAACGTGACGGCGTCACACTTAAAGGAGCAACTGTTAAACTATTAGCAAATGGTAGAGTCTAATAAAAACAATGCTCAAAAGTTACTTGGAACATTGCCCAAGGGGTACCAGGGGTGGGCAAAGTAGTTCTTTAATCCGGCCCAACCAAGTACCGGTATGTACATTATCAAGAGTCCCGCCGCTCCTCCATTGTGGGTTTTGGGTTTGCAATTCTGCTATTTGATGTTATTTTTTTATTTCATTTTTTTATTTTGAAAAAAATTATTGTTTATTTGGGCTGTAATTCCACTATTGACCACTAGATGGTGGCACACCACTTGGTTTTGCAAGGTATAAATTTGAAAAAAGAACGGAAATACTTCTCGTTTAGCCTAGTTTTTGGTGTGATTATTGCATGTTAATCCTGCGTTTTATGCCTACAGAAATTGATGGCTGTAAATTAATTTTATAATATACATAAAGCAATTATTGATGTATATTGTTAGATTGGAAAAAAAATATTTTTGTAATGTAAACACGTAGACAGATTGGTACACTTTTACACTCAAACTATTAGAATTAATTTTTTAAACCTTACATTATTAAATAATCTGTCAATAAATACAACAGATATTTATTTAGATAATGAGTCCTATATTCCAGAACAAAAGATAACGACAATTTATTTATTTATTTTTTAAACTCACCCGGTAAAATATGATATTCTTTCCTTGTTAAACTTCGACTAGCATATCATCGTGGTAAAAATACCACTTTATTCTCATAAAAGTATATACATTTTCATCCCAAGAAAATATCTTTCTTCATTCGTGCTTTGTCGTCCTTGCAAAAATAAAATAAAAAATCTTTTGAAAACATAAAACTTTATTCTTGTATTAAACCCTTTTTCCTCTAAAAATATGAATTCATCACCCGTAAATACTTTTCAATTTCTGTGGGATTTGGTAGTTATATTTCATGGCCATTACACGGGGTCTTTAGAAAACCGTCTCCCCTTTAAAGGCATCCCTCGACCCAAAATGATTGTGTGCTGGACAAACTTTGGCCGGAGAGTGAGAACGAGCGTCGACATCAACAGAAGCTGCGACGGCGTCTTTCAACAGCGCCAGCTGCTACACATTCACGTCCTCCAACAACCTCATCTTGAAAAAAAAAAGAAAGAAAAAAAAAGCTTGAACTATTGTATACACTTAGTCACCCGTTGTACATTTGACGAAGGGTCCATATTATGACCTTTTAATTGCTTGTATGGGAATAAATGGGTCCCTGGAGCAAATTTAATTTTTCTGACTGTGACTTAGCAGCTAGGCTGGTTGAAGATCCACCAATTTCAAGTGCTACTTCAAAACATTATCATGATCACTATCATGATATCAGAGGTGGCAAATCTGGGTCCAGAAAGTAAAAACCCTGCCACAGTTTGGCTTTAGGCCCTGATGCTATCTATCTAGCTAGCTAGCTCCCTAGCAGATAAACAAGCACCATGGGAGCTAGCACCCGAAAGTAAAAACCCTGCCACAGTTTGGCTTTAGCCCCTGATGCTATCTATCTAGCCATCTCCCTAGCTAGCTCCCATGGTGCTTGTTTACCTGCTATGGAGCTAGCTAGATACCTAGCTAGATACCTAGCTAGCATCAGGGCCTAAAGCCAACCTGTGGCAAATCCATGTCCAGAAAGTAAAAACCCTGCCACAGTCTGGCTTTAGCCCCAGGTGTTAGCTAGCTAGCTCCCTAGCAGGTAAACGAGCAACATGGGAGCTCAGCTAGCTAGGGAGCTAGCTAACAAGCGCAAGGGGCTAAAGCCAAACCGTGGCAGGGTTTTTACTTTATGGACCTGGATTTGCTACCTCTGGTCAAACCAAAAGGCAAGTAAGTAGAGCTTCAGTGAACACAGATTAACCATCACATAGTCGAATATTTGGAAAAATTGTCAAAGTGAGTCTATTTGTGTTTGCCGATCACTGTACCGATGGCTTAGTGATGCATGTGCTGCCTCCGTGAGGGAAAATACAACCAAATCTTACGGCAGGTTTTACAGAACCAGGGGTGTCTTGCACGGGCTTGAGTTTGAGTAGACACTGAAGTGGATGCTAATAGTGCTCTAATTCTTCATTCTTTGTATATATCTGACTGAAGAAGGTCAGAGATGTTTTTTTTTTCAAAGACACCTTTGGAAGTATTATGTTGAAAAAAGTACCCAATTGTTGGCATCTAGTGACTTCCAAGAACTTTCCTCTTGCATAATTTGTTGGTTTCTTCAGCATATTTCTAATGGGCAGTTCACATTCAGTACTAAGTGGTATCATCCAGCCAGATGTGGGCTGGTACCCTCTTTGCTAGGCTAACTAAGGTCCTATTACTCGAAACCGCCTGAGGCTCTCGTGCCAGGTCAGACGGGTCAGCAGCATCCCAGAAATCAATAGTGAAGGAAATCCCATCAGCTCGCTTGTTTGTCTTATTAAAGTAAGAGTAGTAAATCTTTGGCTGTGGAATAACGGCTTAGCAATCATGTTGATGCGACACTGGCTTGTAATGGGAAGAATGTTGTTGTCCAAAGGTCACCTGCTGTGCCGGTTAAGAATATTAGCAGACCAGCCAGGAAACCTTTTTCAACATTAGCGCTAATGCTAATGCTCACGGCTGTCTGCAGTGCTTCGACAAGCCTCGTTGAATACTAAAATGATTTAGACATTGTTTTTGAGACGAGACGTAATGAAGACATTTTTGTTAAGGTTAGCGTTAATGCTAATGTCTGGATCTGTCTACTGTAGTGCGTTTGCATACTAGAAGGTTCAAGGATGTGATGATGTTGTAATAAAGGTTTGTTTAGCTAATGTTAGCGCTGATGTTACTATTAAAAACTGTCTGCGGTGCTCAACATATCTAAATGGAACCTTTTCGTTTGAAGGAGTACTGAGAACTAAAGGTTCTTCAGCTACTGACCTCTATAGTTTGACACCAAATGTGACAACAAAACAGTTTTTACAAACCCTAGTTTAAAATGTACATACACATTTTTGGGACCCAGGGTGAAGTCTGATTCTTCCCATATGAGATCTTTTGACCCATGACCTCAAATACAGTTACATACACGCGCGTCCATACATTTTTGGGGCCTGTAATCTTGGCGATGTATCTTGCCTGGTAAATGCGGTTACAAAATTTAAAAATAACCAAGTATGCATGGTTTCAGACAACCACAGTGTATCCCACCAGGCGTCCTGGTTGTTTTTGCAAAATGTTTTTCAGTTTGGAGTTTCTTTGCAAGATATTTCACGTGGGTCTTCAATGCAGATTGAAATACTTCAGATTGAGAAACTACCAAAAAGTGTTGTCAAGATTTGCACACTTGGGCTAAAAATCAACTTCCCATGGTCATATTTAACATTTGAAGGGTCCGGTGAGCATTTTCACTCCCTACCACCAAGCTTTCAAGTAGCCGTGTGATTATCAGAGGTGGCAAATCCAGGTCCAGAAAGTAAAAACACTCGCCACAGTTTGGCTTTATCCCCTGATGCTAGCTAGCTAGCTCCCTAGCAGGTAAACGAGCAACATGGGAGCTAGCTATCTAGCTAGCACCTGGGGCTAAAGCCAAACTGTGGCAGCGTTTTTACTTTCTGGACCTGGATTTGCCACCTCTGGTGATTATCTCCACACGGTGGGGAGTGTTTAGATTACAGGCTTGTGTGTTGCAGCTTGTCACTTGTCGGTTGGCTACATTCTTGCCTCTCACCACTGAAGTGAGCCTCACTCACTCCTGCTATGATTTGAAGAGTGTGTACGTGTGTTTGTTACAGTCAGTGTGCCCACGTATGTCAGATTTGCGGCCAAATGTTCAGTCTTTCCATCATCTTGACAGCGTGCGTCCTTTTGGGGCTTCTTCCAAAATGGAGCAAGCCGGCAAAGGCGGCTCGTGCTCCGACAGGCCCGAGTGTTTGTCAAATATCAGGTGCTCTTTAATAATAATGGGGTCCCAAATGTTCCGTGACGCATATTTCAGGGATGATGCTCGTAAATTGCGATGCGCGACTGTCACGCAGATCACGACCGCAAATTCCAGTGCTGTTTGTTCTGAAACGAGACAAACTGGACTAGAAAGTGGGTTCATGAAGAAAAAAATGCATGAAATTGGTTATCTTGGGATCGGAATCAGGTGTCTTCCAAATGGAGATCTAAATCTGTATCGTCAACGCGCACATTTACTTACGCGGACAAACTGCTTTGATGTTAAAGGCTTGCGTGACATCATGTTATCCTCATTGCTTGAAGCTGTCTTCTCGCCTTGAAACACATGAACTTGTCGACGTTGCGAAAAGGTGACATCATAAAAACGACTAGCCGGTATTGAGGAAGGAGCTCTTTCACAACTTGTGATGTTGAGAAAGGTGAGATAAAAGTGCTGTTGATTTGTTATTCGCTGTAGCCCTATGTTAAAAACAAAACTTGTTTTGTTGTTATAATTGCTCATTTGAAGCCTTTTTGTGTTATTTATTACTTTTTTTCTAGACTGAAATGCCTTTTATTTAATCAATGATGCGTGATTAATTATGATATTATGATTGTAGATGACCACTGCATTCCAATACACAAGCCCGTGAAAGTGCAATTAGAGGTCAGTTGCTCGATCTAGTGGTTTTATAGTGTCTGTTTTGTGTTAATAATTATATTCATACTTATTTACTTATTCACTGACCTACTGCTTGTGCTTTTTATTTTGTATTCATTTTATTTGCTTATTGCCAGAGGTGGCAAATCCAGGTCCAGAAAGTAAAACCTTGCCACAGTTTGGCTGTAGCCCCTGATGCTAGCTAGCTAGCTAGCCAGCTAGCTCCCTAGCAGGTAAATGAGCACCAATGGAGCTAGCTAGCTAGCTAGCACCTGGGTTAAAGTCAAACTGGCAGGGTTTCTATTTTGTGAACCTGGATTTGCCACCTTTGATTATTATCTACTTATATATTTTAATTTATGTTATTTTTGTTTTACATTTTGACGGTAAGACTGATTTTAGTTCAAGTACAACACTTTGTTTGAGTTGAGTTGACCAAAATCTTGAGCCATGGTGAGATCATAGAAAACAAATTGACCTATTGTGAGATGTGATGTCATTTTCTGACCTGTCAGGACATCTGGCTCCATTTTCTTCATCCATGGTGATTATTTATTTTTTTATTTTAATTTTAAACAAAATCAAATGAGATTTTGGACCATTTTAAAACCGTTGGGTCAAAACAAAAAAAAACAAAAAATTATGAGTTTAAAATGGATTGGCCAAGTTGACAATTTTTCTTTCTTTTTTTTTTTATTTAAATGAAAAACATTTGTAAAACACTTTATTGCAAAATTAAAATGAATCCGATTAGTCGATTAATTGATTGAATAATTGATAGATTAATCAATTCTAAAAATATTTGATAGTGACAGCATTAATTTGATTCAACACAAAAATTGGGTTATTTTTGATACAAAAAAGCCCAAAATGTGTCAGTGTAGTGGGTCGGTTCCATTTTTTACCAAAATATATATTTTTTGAGGGGTATAAGATCGTATTTGTCTAAAAAAAAGGTTTTCAACTTGTTTGGTAAATGTATGGATCACAAAGTACCCTACCAGTTGTTTTTTACTCTCTCTTTTTTTTCTGGATCTATCTTAACTTTTTCTCGACCCTTCCATGAAACCCTTCCATCTTTACGTGTGGTGTAAACGTGACGACAGCATTTGTAGCTCCCAGTCATAAAGAGATGAGTTTGCCTTTTTTTTCCCCTCATCTGGTTTCCCCTCCTGAATGTCACAGCCAATCAGCTGTGGGCTGACGAGAAAGGTTGGCCGTCCTTGGGCATCAAACATTGAACACTGCGGTGCAAGCGAAAGGTGATGAGCGAGCAGAATGAAGGGAAAGGGCGCAACAAAAAGTAGGGGGGGGGGGGAAACGGGGTCAGTAGCAGTTTACGTAACCCCCCCCTCTCAGACAACCCCGACTTGTGAATGCATGCGGCAGAGGGTTGGGCTCCCACTCGCCTGTGCTGGCTTCACATGGCGAATGGAGCGCACCCCCAAGCATGCTGTCCTCCAAGAGGATGGGTGCACACATTAGGAGGACGGGTCAGTTCATTTCTTGCCCCATCTGTTGAGAATCCCAGGACACTTTTTTGCTTTTTTGTTTGCAGCCTTGAGGCAGGTCGCTACATTATGACCAAAGTGGAGTCCGCTCATAACATCCTCCATTTGTCGGGTGCTTGTTGGATGTTGGCAGAGGGGATCGTTTCCCCTCTGTAAAAATAACGCATGCTCATGTTGCGGTTTATGGGCTAAGCAAGGCACTTAGGGAGTTCATACAACTCCTTTCATCCATGTGAGCAACTCTCAAAAAGCTTTTATGGCTGCTCTGTTGCGTTCCAAATATAGCCAGAAGAATTCGTGCTGACAATTTGTGCGGTGCGCGCCCGGCCGGCCCCTTTAAGGGGAGCTCGAGCGCTTGGTATGAATGAAGTCTATAGCATGGATGACGCATGCATGCAACCTTTTGCAAGGCACATTTCATTGTATGTGATTTAATCATCATCAAATAACAATAGAGCTGTGACAAAAATTCCATTTTCACAAAGTGGATCAATTGATATTTCTGCCAGGGTTGGCACTTTAAAATGGTCATTTTTGAAAATGAATTCCCAAATATACCCTATAGAACAGCTGGGTCACAAGTAACCCGAATTGGGTGAAATGGCCAACCCAACACTGGGTCCAAAACCAACCAAGCTAATATTGGGCCATTTATTCGGTTGAGGATTTGAACCAGCACGTTTGCTTGAGATTTCGATCCATCAAGGGGTAAAAACTACCCCTAGTTAAAGCTACAGATAAATGGGTTTATCAGTATAGCTGTGGTTATAAATTATGGAAGCACATTGCATTCACTTGAAAAAAATCTGACATTTTTTGGGGGGTTGCTTTGTATTTTTTGTGTATTTTTTATTGAATATTTGTTCCTGTTTTACTGAATATTTTCAAATCCGAAAAATAATCTGAAAAACAGGAAGTGAATGCAATACGCTTAACCCCCCCAAAAAAAAAATCTTGACAATTTTTTTTGTGTATTTATTTTTGTTATGTTTTTATGAATATATTTTTCTGTTTTACTGAATTTTCCCCCCTTATTTTTCTGAATGTTTCCCTGTTTTTTGTTTTCTTTTTTTTTTTTAGGAATATTTTTTATGACAGAAAAAAATTGCACAAAACAAACAAAGATGCCCCCAAAATTAGTCCGTTTTTTTTCTTTCTTCAATTGAATGCAATACGCTTTTGTAATAAAAAAAATAAAAAAATAGGATTACCAACATTTTCTAAGAAAATTTCCCGTCAAGGTTTGCCACAGCATTAAAAACATGTATATTTCAATTTCAGTACACCTAAAATTGTGCCAGCTTCAGCTCTTCAGTCTGCCCAAATCCAATCTTCAAGCAATCCGCTGGCTCAAAATAATGAACCCAAGCTTGGGTAAAAGTAACTCAATCTGCTCAATGCCTCGCTAGCACTCATATCCACTCGTGTATTTGGTCTTCTCTTTACAGCTCTGCAGGTTTGGCAGAATTTGACGTTTGGTTGACGAGCAACATGTCCGAGAAGTGGCGCTCATCTTGCAGGTAGGCTAACGCAGCACTCGCCATTTGACGCGTCATCATTCTTCATCACTCTCGATGCTCTTCAGCCGCTGAATCATGGGAAATGCGGAGAGCCAGCACGGGGAGGATGCCTTCTTCGGGACGGAACGTGGCTATTTGTCACGGAAGCACATGTCCCGCTCACTTCGCATCTCCAACAAGCAGTCGCGGCGCTGCCGGCACGACTCGTCGGGCAAGGTGGAGCACAGGAACTCCGAGGCCAGCACGCGCTCCAGCAGCACCCCCAGCATCCCGCAGTCTTTGGCCGAAAATGGCCTGGAGCCCTTCAATGAGACCAACATCCTGCCGGACTTTGGAAGCCCCATTTGGGTGGACCGCGTGGCCATGAACCTCAGGCCCTTGTCCTTCCACAACGACCTGGCCATCCCCACGGCGCACGGCAACGCCATGCTCATCACCCTTCCGGGACCCACCGCCGACGAGGTGCAGGATGAGGACATGTACGCCGGCGAGGTGACGTACCTCCAGGACGCTCGGGACTGCTCCAAGGAGGCGGCCGGTTTCAAGAAGAAGCGATCCAAGTCGGCGGACACGTGGAGAGACGACAGCCTGGACTTCTCCCTGTCAGACCTCAGCCAAGACCACCTGACCAGCACGGAGGAGATGATAACCCCTTGCGCCGAGCGGGACTTGATGGACTGCGAAGGCCCGCTGCAGTCCAGCCCTGCCGACTCCACAGACCGGGTCAACTCCTTAGACGAGCTTTACAGCCAGAAGACCACCGGTTGCAGGCAACCCCACGGCCGCTACACCAAATGGCAAGACGGCAAGCGGGTCGCCGGGGAGGGCGGGGACGAGAAGATCTCTGAGGAGGACGGCAACACATACAGCGCCTTCACGCTGCCGTGCAGACGCTCGCATTGCCTCTCTGAAGGTCCGCGCGGACCCCAGGCCGCCATGAGTGCCAGCATGCAGGGCAGGAGGGCGCAGACCATCCAGGTAACAAACGTCTTCTGTACATTCATGTTCTGGAAAAGACCTGACGTGCTTACAGTTGAACCCTGCATATTATCATGAAAATTTTTTTTGCAGATTTTTTGGGGGGAACTGGACTTTTTATTTTACTAAGGGATAAACCGATTATCGGCGCTGATATTTGGCATTTTGACGATTATCGGCGCCGATATTTGGCATTTTGACGCATATCGGCCTTTTTACCAGGGATAGACCGATTATCGAATCCAAATGCAGCCTGGTGGCAATGCAAACAAGACCTTGCATTCCCACCCGGCACCCCCCACATCTCATTTATTCCTTCTTTTCATTGTGTCTGAGTGTTTCCTCTGCTGCATAAGCTGCACAATCAGATTAACAGTCCGAGGAAAGCTCCTATTTTCCCCGCTGCTTGTTTTTCTTGGTGCAAAAGAGAGACATTGGGGGAGGCGGTGAGGTTGAAGTCACTCCCCGTTTGAAATGTTTTGCCTTTTGTCATGTTAATGAGCGGAGGCCCGTGGAAGAGTGTCACAGTAAAAATACTGTGCATGGTGGCCTTGTCAGCCTTGGCACCCCCCCCCCCCCTTAAAACCCTACTGAATGGAACTCCACAGCGCATGATTGGATCACGTGATTGGACGGCGATACCGAGTTCTGCGCCCCAATTCCATCTCCCAGGAGCCTTTGGACATGTGTGTAGCAGCACGGGTGGGGGGTGAGAAAGGGGGGTCAGACGCGGCGGTGCCACAACGAGGGCAGCCTGCACTTGAACAACAGCGGTGGTCCCGTTTAGAACAGAAACTTTTTGTGCCAGGCGACTTGTTTTTGCAACTCTTGAGACGCTTAATTTCTGAGACGGGGGTCAGGTCTAGTTAGTCCTCGGATGGGAATACCAGGTGAGGTAAAGTTGCCTAGCCTTCAACTCACTGCCTGGATAAAAAGGGAGGGTTGAAGTCAGGAAGGACATAAAAAAGCCTATGCCAAAATTTTACCAAAAAAGTTGACCCTGAATAGAGAAAAACCTGGAAGAAAAACTAAGGATCTGATCGACTGGAATGTGATGAAGTGTACGTGGTCATCATGCCGTCTCACCCGTCACGGGCCCCACAGGACGTCACCGCTGGCGAGGGCAGCGAGTACGAGGACAGCGGCATCGACGGGGTGACGGCCGAGGCCGAATCCCGCCGCTACAAGACCATGTCGGCCTCCTACTCCGTCTGCTCGGCGGCCGCCGGCAGCGATAGCGGGAGCAGCAACGGCGGATGCGGCGGCGGAAGTGGCGGCGGGATGGCCGACTCTGCCCAGGGCGTCTACGAGAACTTCCGGCAAGAGTTGGAGATGAGCTCGTGCCAGACGGAGAGTTTGGAGGAGGTGCTGAGCGACGAGCAGAGCACGATGAGCTCCGCCTACCAGTCGGACGCGCTTCTGGGCGTGGGCGCGCAGGGGACGGTGCGCAAGGCGGGGAGGCTGGCCGTCAAGAACTTCCTGGTGCACAAGAAGAGCAAGAAGGTGGAGTCGGCCGCCAGACGCAAGTGGAAGAGCTACTGGGTGTCCCTCAAAGGTTTGTGAAACATTCACATCAAAACACTACAAAGGTTTTCACCATGAAGTCACACGTACTTCCGGGTGGTAAAAACTCCACGGCACCATCAGTGAACACAACATTTGAGAAAACAGGGTCATTAGCTTGGCTGATGTTTTTAGTCATCTTCTCTGTCTTCGAAATGTCACTTAAAAAGATGTTTGGCGACATGAATTGCTTGGAAGGGAGACGGAGGGCTGACTTTTTTACTGCCTGTCCAGTAAGAATAGATCTTTGACGTCTTTAGCCGTCACTTGGATGGCAAGATCCGGTCCTGTCACGTCGACGCAGAAATAAGGCGAGCCTTATGCTAATTTCCTCTTGAAACTTGAAGAATTAGGTAAAACAAAACAGAGCATTTCAGTGATTCAAACTTCTGAATTCTGAAGAAGAGGTTTGTTTGGACTACCGGTGGTAGTGAGCTTCTAGCCGCTAATGTAGCCGCTAATGTAGCCCAAGCTAGCGGGACGAAAAGCGGCTTCTTTGCGGCTGGGGCTTCTCGTCGTCGACAGCATAGCTTCTAGCCGCTAATGTAGCCACTAATGTAGCCGCTAATGTAGCCCAAGCTAGCGGGACGAAAAGCGGCTTCTTTGCGGCTGGGGCTTCTCGTCGTCGACAGCGTAGCTTCTAGCCGCTAATGTAGCCCAAGCTAGCGGGAAGAAAAGCGGCTTCTTTGCGGCTGGGGCTTCTCGTCATCGACAGCTTAGCTTCTAGCCGCTAGCATAAGCCTTACTGGCTACATCTAAGTGGCAACGCTGCTGCTACTCCTTATCCTGGCTGTTTTGTTTTTCTTTTTTTCGATGTAAAAAAAGTATCCCTTGGTGTCTTGAAGGGCGCGATGTAAAAGTCATTATTATCAAAGAACAGGCCTGCGCAAGAGAAGAAAGCGTTGTAAGCACCCCGGTTGCTAATTGAGCGCTTCTGGAGAGACGTCCGCATCCATTTTGGTGCCAGTTAAGTGCGTTTTTTTGGACATTATGATCGATGTATGTTCAGTGTTTTGGACTGTACAAAACGTGTCTAAAAGAATTGCTGACGTCACACCAAGATTTTGGGGTAAGAGAAGGGGGGGGAGGGGGGTCCATATTGCAGAGGGTAATTTTTTTCAGTTCAAGTCACTGGTAGTCTCTCACTTTCTGCCGCTTGAAGTGTACCCTGTAGCTGATTGTTTACAAACATGATGAAAAGGTTGATCTGAAAATTGCATAAACCGTCTTCCCCCGCTACTGTGGAACAAACACTCGCTGCAATAAATGAGCTTTCTTATTTTTCTGCCAAACTGCGCTTCTCACATTCGGCCCCTGGAGAGCAGAATGAAACTTCTTTCATGATCAGTCGTCTCCACTTTCAAAGCAAGCGTATAATCAATTCTTCTGGCCTCCCTCGCTCAGGCTGCACTCTGTTCTTCTACGAGACGGACGGCCGCTCGGGAATCGACAACAGCAGCATCCCCAAATACGCCATCTGGGCGGACAACAGCATCGTGCAGGCCGTACCGGAGCACCCCAAAAAAGACTTTGTCTTCTGCCTCAGCAACTCCTTGGGAGACGCTTTCTTGTTTCAGGTAAGATAGAAGATTTGTGACACATCATGAGCTTCAGACCTTACACCACTAGATGGCGGTAGCCAGTGAGAGAGTCAACCAGATCATGCTTTTGAAAAGATTTTACATCAGGTTTTAAATAAAGGTTCAATCAAATACAAAAGCCAATTGTCGCTGATATGTGGGCTTGAAACGCTGACCTTTTTTTTTTCTCTCTGCGCAGACGTGCAGCCAGACGGAGCTGGAGAACTGGATCACGGCCATCCACTCGGCGTGCGCCACCGCCGTCGCCAGACAGCACCGGCGCGAGGACACGGTGCGCCTGGTGCGCGCCGAAATCAAGAAGCTGGAGCAGAAGATCGACATGGACGAGAAGATGAAGAAGATGGGCGACATGCAGCTGTCGGCCGTCAGCGACGCCAAGAAAAGGAAGACCATCCTGGATCAGGTACGTCTGGGGTGGGGATTCTGTATTTATTGAAATTCTGATGAGAACGGGATCATTCGGGCTCCTGGTATTTTCTAAAAAGAAGAAAACTATTGATGTTGAAATATCCTAAAATTAGTTGAAATGTCGTAAAAAGAAAATAGTGCTCATGTTGCACTTAATCTAAAGATTAGAAAAAGCAATGTTTCATTTTCCTAAACAGAAGACAAACTGTGGATGGTTCCTTTATTCTGAAAGAAAACAAGCTGTTGATGTTTCGCTTTCCTGAAAAGGAGACAACTATTGATGTTTCACTTTCCTAAAAAGAAGACAAACTGTTGCTGTTTCACTTTCCTAGAAAGAAGACAAACTAATGGATGATCATTCAGACTCCTGGTATTTTCTAAAAAAGACGCAAACTATTGATGTTGAAAAATCCTGAAAAGAAAATAGTTGAAATGTCATAAAAAGAAAATAGTGCTCATGTTGCACTTAATCTAAAGATTAGAAAAAGCAATGTTTCATTTTCCTAAAAAGAAGTCAAGCTGTCAATGTTTCACTTTCCTAAAAGGAAGAAAAGCTATGGATGGTTACTTTATTCTGAAAGAAAACAAGCTGTTGATGTTTCACTTCCCTAAAAAGAAGACAAACTATTGATGTTTCATTTTCCTAAAAGGAAGAAAAGCTATGGATGGTTCCCTTATCCTAAAAGAAGACAAGCTGTTGATGTTTCACTTTCCTAAAAAGAAGACAAACTATTGATGTTTCACTTCCCTAAAAAGAAGACAAACTATTGATGTTTCACTTTCCTAAAAAGAAGACAAACTATTGATGTTTCACTTCCCTAAAAAGAAGACAAACTATTGATGTTTCATTTTCCTAAAAAGAAGACAAACTATTGATGTTTCACTTTCCTAAAAAGAAGACAAACTATTGATGTTTCACTTTCCTAAAAAGAAGACAAATTAATGGATGGATCATTCAGGCTCCTGGTATTTTCTAAAAAGAAGCAAACTATTGATGTTGAAAAATCCTAAAAAGAAAATAGTTGAAATGTCGTAAAAAGAAAATAGTGCTCATGTTGCACTTAGTCTAAAGATTAGAAAAAGCAATGATGTTTAATTTTCCTAAAAAGAAGACAAACTGTCAATGTTTCACTTTCCTAAAAGGAAGAAAAACCACGTATGGTTCCCTTATGCTAAAAGAAGACAAACTATTGATGTTTAACTTTCCTAAACAGAAGACAAACTAATGTTGCATTTTCCTAAAAAGAAGATACGATTTTGATGTTGCACTTTACTGAAAAGCATTAAGCTGTTAAAAGTAAAAAGAACTCAAACATGCCCGACAGGAGTGCGATTCAAACTTATGTTAAACGTTCTTTTTGCAAATACACAATGATTAATGATGTAAATGTAACTTTATTACTTTCCAAAAGTGTGTGCCAAGGAAGTGTAGTTCCCAATTTTTTTTTATTGGAGGAATTCAAATGAACCGCAAACAAAGCAAAAAACATTTGATGAGGTACAACTATGCATGGTTTCATGACAACCATAGAAAAAATAATCACGCCTCGTGTGTTAGATGTGTTCAATTGTAGTTGTTTTTGCCACTGTTGTTGTTTGCAAGGGTGTACCTAATATTGTGGGCCACCGAGTTTAAATCCCAGCATGTAGTTGGCAGCATCCGTCATCCCGGCCTCTCTCTCTCCATATTAATGAATTGTCTTTAACGGGCCCGTTTCAAGGGAGATCAAGTGCTCTTTGTCGGGCCTGTTAGATAGTTCCCGGTCGGGCCGGTTCTGTTGGGTCAGTGTCAGCTTTCCCATTGTGCCCAAGTGAACAGATAAAAGGCATGAAACTTTGGCAGCCAGAGGAATGCGCGGCATTGTTGCTGTCTTGGCAGCCAGCGATGGCTCGCCTTTCCCAAATAGCGTTGGCCAGAACTGGGCCAGAACGCGTGAAGGAGGGGCAATCTATCGCTCCGCTGCTGCGCTGCCCCAGTAAAACTTGCGCCGTCCAAGGCGAAGGCAAGCGAGCGACGAGCGTCAACGCTTCCCTGCTGTGGTCCCGCAGATCTTCTTGTGGGAGCAGAACCTGGAGCAGTTCCACATGGACCTGTTCCGCTTCCGCTGCTACCTGGCCAGCCTGCAGGGCGGCGAGCTGCCCAACCCCAAACGCCTGCTGGCCTTCGCCTCGCGCCCCACCAAGCTGGCCATGGGCCGTCTGGGGATCTTCTCCGTCTCGTCCTTCCATGCGCTGGTAAGACAAATATTTGCCAATTTGTCGCTTTTGTGGGAATGCGCTGGAAATGTGCAATTTGACTGCTAACAGGAAACAAAAACATCATTTCACGGTTTAATAGTAAGGTTTTATGGATCAATCCATAAGGTCCCTTTTCATGTACCAAAACATGTTAATTCTTTTAAACACTTTGTTGCTGTACTAGAAAATCAATTTGAGTGCTATTTCCAATCAAACAAAAAAACTGACGGGAAAAAAATGCATGTATGCTAAATTTCTGGAAGTTATCTCAAAACGATTTGTATATTTAAATGTTGTGGTATTATTATGATAATTGTTATTGACACTATATATTAATGGGACTTTCTTCCATTAGGGTTATCTTATCTAAGTAAGCTTATTTAAATGCATTTTTGTGACTATTATTTATTACCATTATGACAATTCTATTTTTTAGCTATATTAATTATTATTGTCTTTTAAAAAAATAAAAAATAAATCTATTACTGCTTTGATTATAATTATTTTCATGGCAATGTATTTATTATGAATTTAGTTATATGACTAGAATTATTTAAATTTTATTTTATATATGTATTTCATATTTATTTATTTATTTTCATATTCATGATCATTAATGATTTCCCACCCCTTTGTGACCCTGTTTAAGGGTTTTTATATATACCATTTTCAAATATTGGCATATGATTTAAAAAAAGCAATAATAATAATTATTCTATTTTAAATATTTACTTACCAATATAAATACAATATAAATACAGTGGGGACCTGCATATACTCAAGGTTTGGCACCTGCGAATTGTAATTTTTTTTGCAGATCATATTTGCCATTTTTTGTCAATATTTTAAAAATATTTTTTCACACTTTTTTTGTTTTAAGGATTTTGGGGTTAAAAATAATGTGCTATATATATATATAGAGTCGCTATTCACGGGCCAGCCCCGTCCCATCCCTTGCAAATAGTGGGGGCTCCACCGTATTATGATTACAATACAATACATGGTAATATTACAATTTCTTTTATATTTTTGAGAATTTTTTATTATTTTTAGTTACATTCCAGCACTATGAAATCAATCTTTGAGTCATTTCATAAACAAAGAACAAAATTTGAGTTTCTGCTGTTATTTTGGCGCCGGGTGGGCGTTTGCTTGGGAGGTTCTGTTGTGCGCATCCACGGCTGCACTGGGGTCACATGACCCTGCAGCTAAAAGCAGCCAGTCCAGGAAAAAAAAAAAAAATCGATGGCCGCCAACACGCTGGCGTTGCCAAGCAGGTGGGTGGTTTGAGCTCCTGCACACAAGCCGGCTTTGAGATTCACGTTTGTATTTTTCCTCTCTGGCGCTCCCACACGTTCCCCATTTAGTCGCACGTTCTTGTCCACAGCCGAGCACTTTAAGGCCCCGTTTGACCGGTTGAACTTTCGCTCCTGCTTAGCCCCGTTTCCGGCAGGCGATGGGGCCCACTTCAGCTTAGCCCGGTGTTGCGTCCTTCCATCCCGATGGGGCTTGTTGTGTTTCCACTGCGCCGTAAGGTGCCAATGAATTCAGCATCGAATTCAGCCTCGCAGTAAACAAAAGACAACAGTGGAGGACGGCCAGCATTTGCTTGCTTTCTTCTCGCCAAGAAGATTTATTTAGTTTCCATTGTTGCGCGGTTAGCGACCATTTTGTCTAGCGACGCCCACCAGAGGGGGCCAAAAAGTGGTACGATGGACTTTTCACTCTGATAATTGTACCGTATCATACTGATTGATATTTCGGCCCATTAGAAATGAACGAAAATGTCAAGAAATGATCCAGAGTAAAAGAAAGTCTACAGCACACATGCAATATGTGTCATATAATTAACTCTTTGACTGCCAGACGTTTTCAGAAAAGGGATGCCGTGGGTGCCAGCTGATTTAAGCATTTTGACTGATCTTTCAAGGTCCACAGAAAATTATGTGTTTGAACTATGGAAACACACATACTACCAAATGAAAGATTGGACTCTCATCTTTCATCAGAAAAAAAAAGTTTGTTTCTACCTTATTCCGTTTTTCAGTAAGCAACAATAGAAAATGGTTAGTTTCACCTCTGTTTTGAAACAAACGTCTTTTAACGTCTTTGGCACTCCTCCATAGGATTTTACTAAACGTTATTTAACGTTTTTGGCAGTCAAAGAGTTAATAGGGGTGTCAGGCGATGTAACATTTTGAAGCGTAGAATCGAAGTTTCGTTGTTCCCTTGTGACAATGACAATAAATATTCTGAATCTGAATCATAATTAATCGCATGACTTCAACAGTTAACTCACGATTAATCGCAAATTTTATATCTGTTCTAAATGTACAATAAAATGTACAATACATTTTTTCATACTCTTGTTAACATAAAAGTGGGAAAAAATGTCAAACTAATAGAAATATGGCTGTGTCTTTTAATCATTGATACAGTAGTTTCATAATAATGCATACAATTGAGTTAAATTAAAAAAGATGTACGGTATTGTAAAAAACGAGTGTGATACTGATGTGCTGGTCATTTTTCTGCCACTAGATGGCATAATTGCATGTAGAAGACATTAGTGACAGCTCAGTGCATTTTTCTTTTCATATTAAGAGCTGTCCCACCTTTAACATGAAGTAACTTGTGAAGTTCTGCACATTTTTAAAATTGTAAAATACAACTTGACCCCAGTCTCCACATTTATATGCATTATTATTTAACTTAATACTGCAAAATTTCGACATGGACGCGTCTGCTGCTGCTGCGACTGGAATTTCTCCAGTACTGGCTTCCCAAGTAAGGGGCGGTCATTAATCGCGCGTTAAAAAAAATTAAAGAAACTTTAAATTAACACACAAAAATAATAATAATAATAATAATAAATGAACACACAAATTTTGACCCCCCTAATAATTAACCTGTAATCTTTTAGCACTGAAGTGCTGGTTCTTATTTTGTGGTGGTCTCAGGTCGCGGCTCGCACGGAGAGCGGCGTGAGGCGGCGCGCGCACGCCATGTCGCGCTCATGCAGCAAGCGCAAGAGCCGCTTCTCGTCCCTGTGGGGTCTTGACACCACTTCCAAGAAGAAGACCAGAGCCCACCCCAGCATCGACCAGGTTGGCGACAAGCCCCATGCGCTTGCTTGCTTCCACATGCTAATGATTTGTCCGCTGTCGGTCTTCTGCAGGTCTTTGCAGACGGAGAAGAGCTTGTCAAAAGGACAGCGGATGGAATATATGTGGAGTCGGCAAAGGAGTACCAGGTAAGGATTTTTTTTTTCTAAGTTCCAAGTCCTAAAATGGACACCCTGGATGAGAATCCAGTTGAGTCCATTCTTATTTTGTCTCCAGAGGAAAACCCAGGTCCAGAAAGTAAAAACCCTGCCACAGTTAGCTCCCTAGCTAGCTCCCATGGTGCTTGTTTACCTGCTGTTCACTCTTACCAGCCAGCTAGCTAGCTAGCGGTTTTGTGCCTAGCTGGCTTAGCTAGCTGGGTTTTCACTTTCTGGACCTGGATTTGCCACCTCTGCTAGTGAAGCGTGTGCGGTCACATTCGCTTCTCATATCATCACAACATCCTGTTTCAGCCGGGTTGTTTTGGTGCTAAAAACAGAGGTGGCAAATCCAGGTCCAGAAAGTAAAAACCCTGCCACAGCTAGCTCCCTAGCTAGCTCCCATGGTGCTTGTTTACCTGCTGTTCACTCTTACCAGCTAGCTAGCTAGCGGTTTTGTGCCTAGCTGGCTTAGCTAGCTGGGTTTTCACTTTCTGGACCTGGATTTGCCACTTCTGCTAGTGAAGCGTGTGCGGTCACATTTGCTTCTCGTATCATCACAGCATCCTGTTTCAGCCGGGTTGTTTTGGTGCTAAAAACAGAGGTGGCAAATCCAGGTCCAGAAAGTAAAAACCCTCCCACAGTATAAGCCCCTGATGCTAGCTAGCAAGTAAACGAGCACCATGGGACCTACCTAGCTAGCACCTGTGGCTAAAGCTAAACTGTGGCAGGGTTTTTTACTTTATGGACCTGGATTTGCCACCTCTGTATGTCTCTCACTCATTGCAGCCGATCGAGGAGGCGCCCGTTCCTCGGCCCAGCGTGGAGAGCGACATTTGGGTGCCGGACCACCTCACCCCCTCCTGGGTGTGTTTGCCTAACGACCAGCCAGTGCTGAGCATCGTCCAGCCCGGAGAGTCGGCGCTGTGCGTGCTGGAAACGATATGCAAGGTTGGTCACTCAATTTTTGCAAAACATGCTGACCGAAGTACTTTTTCAATGCATCTGATCCAATATCTTAAGCCAACAACAAACTGTACTGTACACTGAAGTTTTTTTCTTCCTCTGCCCCCCAAAAAAAAAACATTCAAAGAAGGCACAAAACTTCTGAACACATTTTTTTTAAATGCAAGACCTTATTTTGTACATTTTTTCCCCCTACAAAAATCAATTCACTCAATTTTTTAGATTGGGATACTGTTTGTCCTGCGTATCGTTCCAAACGTTGCCGGCCCACGAACAGTAAAAAAAAACATCTATAATTGACCTCAATTGAAAAATACTGAAAAAAAAAAAATCCCCAAAAACTTAAAAAAAATGGTGATAAACATTAAATGCAACATGTCTTATTTCGTGGAGCCGATGTAACGTAATTGATTGATTGGGAAAATTATTAGGACATTAAAGCCCATCTGATTTTGCATAAAATGCTAAACATCATCTGATCCGGCCAATCAGATTGGTGTAAAATCTAGTTTCTAAAAGCCAAACACTGCTCACTTAAACGATGATGAAAAAAAATTGTTGCGTTTGTATTTGCTCTGCAAAAAGGTTGAGTTTTTTTCTTGTTCTTGTAAAAATCTAAATTTTAATGGAATTTAACGGTATAAAATGTCTGGTTGGGTGCCACAGAATAATTTAGCAAGCTAACGTCAGCGCTACGTTGCGCAATGATCAATTTCAGCGTGAAGGGAACATCTGCGCCACGCAAAAGTCATTTCATTCAATCTGAATTTCCAACGTCTATTTTTTTGAATCAACCTTCCATTTTGAAGTATAAATGAACGTCTGGCGTTCCCTCTCCCTCACCTCACGGCGTAACACCTTGTTTTCGAGTGACACTTCACACATTTGATCGGCGCTAGTAGAGAAAGCGGCTAAAATTGCAATTGCTCTACGTTGGTCAAACGACATCTGAGACTTGATCAGTTTGCAATCAGTTTTTTGCCCTCCCGAAGTGATGACGTCATGACAACAATGGGATGAGTCGTGAATGCTAATGGTCACGTGACCTCATGCAGGCCCACCAGCTGGATCCCACCAAGCACTACCTTCGGCTCAAGTTCCTCATTGACGACCGAGTGCAGTACTACATCCCCAAACCGGAGGAGGACGTGTGCGACCTGGTACGTGACCTTTACACACTTTTACTCGTTTGGAATCCGATACGTGATTTGCAATCGGTATTTGAAAGCCGAAGCTCGCTCGGGACTGTCATTTGAAATGCCGACCGACTCAGACGTTGTGATCTGTGTTTGCTCTCCTCACTTGTGTGTTGTCTCGTTTCCGACAGCTTTACAAAGAAGTCGAACTTTGCTCCAAGATGACAAAAGTGGTCCAGTTTGACCGAGATGAGTCGTGCATGATTGGTTACGGTAGGAAACGATTCACTTTAAATTCATTTTATACCCTTGAGCTAAAGTGATTTACATCTATTTCACATGAATTTGGATGTATTTGGAACTGATTCACTTTCGGGTCGGACGGTTTTGAAAAATGATCTCATTGCGAGCATTTTCCCCCCTAATATGCAATTGTTATTTTTCAAGTCCCTCCTCCCATGTATTTTTAACAAACTCAATAAATAAATTAATCTGTATTACAGGAAACAATATCAGGCTTGTTACACAAAACCCTTTTTGTTTTGTAGGCTAGACTTACGCTAACTTCTATCTTGTAAATGTTAAAAATTGTGTTTTTTTTATGCTAGAACATGCAGAAGGCTTTGATGCAGCCTCTGACCTGAAGAAGACACTTAAAGCAATGGTAGTTATTACAAAAATGGCCAGCAAGTGGCAGTAGAGTATAAGAGATCAACCAGGGCCATGTTGCAAAAAAGCTATTTCCCCCACAGTTTTAAACAGATTTGTGAATAATGATGAAACTTAGCTATATTCTAATGCTAATTGCTGCAAAACGAAAACAGATACAAATATACTTTTTTTTTCCTGATGAAAGAAGAGACTAATCTTTTTTTTTTTGGTAGGTTCCATGTTTTTATAGCAATAGAACATAATATTCTGTGTACCTTGCAAAATCAGTCAAAATCCAGTAAAAACAGCCGGGAGTGAAGGGTGTTGCTTCAGTGAGTTAAGCACTGTACTTAGCTACACTAAAAAAATTGAAGAATAAATAAATAAAATATAAATACTAATAAAAAAATAAAGCCTACTGACAGCTAAGAGATATTTTAATTGCTTGGCCCTAATTCATGTTTTTCATTTTGGTGGTGGTTGACCACAGTTGGGGGGCAGAATCCGTGCACCCCCCCCCCCCCGACTTAAGCCCTTCACATGTAAATGATCGTGCAAACTGAGCAGAAGTAATTTGAACTCTAAACTGATTAATATTCTTTCCTGATTCGCATGCAATGTGAACTGATTGAGAAATCTGGTGAATTGATTTGCACGCGTTGCCACCGTCGGCCCTGGAGCGTTTTATATAAGCGAGCGCTCTTCCTCTTCCTCTTCCTCCTGCAGGCTTCTCCATCTCGGTGGTGGAGGAGGACCGAGTGCAGCAGCTTTACATCACGGACGTGCGGGCGGGCGGACTCGCGTTCGCCAAAGGTCTGTCGCGCGCAAAAGCACTTGCCGCAAACCAGCAGAGTGCGTGTGTGTGTGCGTGTGTGTGTGCGTGTGTGTTTACGAGTGTGTTTATCTAAAGGCAGAACAGCTTGAAAGGACACTGAGCTGTAAACCTTAATTTGATGCCCTATCTGAAGCTTGAAACCAAAACTGCAGCTTCAAACACAAATTTCGCTAACGCTAACGCTAACTAGCTTGTAACCTCCATGTGAAACCGTGATCTTGTGTTCAAACACTAAATTGAAAACCTAGTCTTGAAACCTTAGCTTCAAACCCTAATTTGAAACATCAACGTTGGCTTCAAAACGACTTATGAAACCGTAACCAGCTTTTGAATGACTTCTTTGAAACCTTATCCCAGTCTTGAAACCAAAATCCAAACCCTGGTTTGAAATCTTAATTTGAAATCTAAACCCTGACTTGAAACTGTGACGTGACGAATCCCAGCCTCATTTGAAACCCTAAACCCTTACCCAGGTTTAAAAACTTGATTTTGTCTTGAAACCCCGATTTGAAACCCTAACCTTGGTTTTCAAAACATTTGTATGAAATCCTACCCCATATTTCAATGCTTAATTCGAAACCCAGTCTTGAAACCCTAACCTTGGCTTCAAACTTTGGAAATCCAAACCCTGACTTAAAATCCTCGTTTGAAACCCTAATCTGAGCCTCATACAGAATTGTGCTGACGTAATGTGGTGCGCGTACGTGTTCAGGTCTGAACGCGGGCGACGAGATCCTGGAGCTGAACGGGAAGGAGGCCAGCAGCCTGGACTTCTCCGACATGAAGGCGGCCTTCTCGCTGTCGTCGCTGGCGTTGACCGTAAGCGCGCTGCCGCCGCTGGAGCGCCGCCAGCTCTGCTTCCTGCCGCCGCGACGCTCGGACGCCGCCGCCGACCCCTACACGGACATCTTCTCGCAGAGCCAAGGTGAGAGGTCACAGACAAACGCCCACACTTTGTTTGACACCCTCATTTTGAAATCCTAGTCTTGGTATGAAACCATTTTACAATTTAAAAGCCTAAACTTTGTTTCAAACTTTAACTTTGGCTTGCAACCTTAATTGAAGCCTCAGCCTTGGTTTGTAACCCTAATTTGAAACCCTGACTTGTAACCTAAATTTGAGTTTGAACTCAAAACACGAACCTTTGTTGGAAACCTTCATTTTAAAACCTTAAACTTGTTTGACCACTGTCTTAGAATCCTAATTTATAACCCTAACCCTAGCATGAAACCCAAAGTATGGTTTCAAACCCGAAATTAAAATGTTTGTTTGAAACCTTAAACCTGGCTTGTAAACCAAATTTAAAATCCTCGTCATTGTTTTGACATCATTTTAAAACCCGAACCCTTCTTGGAAATTTTAAACCTGGTTTGGAACTCTTAATTTTGAATCCTGAACTTTGGTTTTAAACCTTAAATTGAAACCCTAATCTATGTTTGACACCCTTATTTGAAAATGCAACCCTTGTTTGAAATCCTATTTTGAAACCTCAAACCCATCTTAGAACCCGAATTCGAAACTCAGTCTTTGGTTTCAAACCCTAAATTCGAAGCCTAGCCTTTGTTTGAAACCCTAACTTAAACCTTAAGCCTGGTTTGGAACCCTAATTTGAACCCCTAACTTTGGCTCAATCCCCAAAGCCACATTTAACTTTGAATACTAAAGTCTAATTTTGAGTGGTTTTATTGAGAACAAAACTGATTGTTTGTGTGAATCTCAGAGGAGATCCTGGACGACAGCGCGGGGCTGCTGCTGGAGAGCTCGGGTGACAGTTTGGATGACGACTCCGAGATCTTTGGCCAGTTGGACCAATGCAAGGTTAGAAAACGGCACCGCTGCATTTGGTTGTCTCTTGTTCTTGCGTTGGCTCCGTTTTCGCTCCATTTTCGCTCCGTTTCGCTCCGTTTTCGCTCCGTTTCCGCTCCGTTTTCGACTTGTTTCTCGCTGCAAATGGCCACCATTTTGTGGAAACCGACATTTGTTCTTTTTAATGGCTTTTTACAATGAATTCATATTCATATAAACACAGTAGCGTTGGTTAACATAATGAATGTGTTGCAGTTTTTGCTTTTAATCATTTTTGGCGCAAACAAACTTCTTAAACCTTAACTCTTTGACTGCCAAGCGTTTTCAGAAAAGGGATGCTGTGGGTGCCAGCTGATTTAAGCATTTTGACTGATCTTTCAAGGTCCACAGAAAATTTTGTGTTTGGACTATGGAAAGAAACTACCAAGGCTTTCCTCCACCCGTTTCCAAAAAAAAACAAAAACAACATAGTTAACGACTTTTAACGTCTTTGGCAGCCCTCCTTAGGATTTTACTAAACGTTATTAAACGTTTTTGGCAGTCAAAGAGTTAATAACAGCTAGAAAATACAAAAAAAAAAAAAATCATTATTAGTCTACACAACATATAACGCTTAGCCCCATAAAGGCACCACAACTGAAATTTAAAAAGATCGTCACAAAAATATATGAATGAATCCGTCTCCATCCTGCCTTTTCATTTTATAAACAGTGTCCAATTGACCACCAACAATTAGACTAAAGCTACTCTACGTGTATTTGTTGTAAGTTTCTGAGGTTTTTTTCTCGCCAATTTGCCACTTTATAAATTTTATAATTTTTTTTTTATATTATTTTATAAATCTGCAAGTTTTTTCTCTTGAAATATTACCTAATACGTCGTCGTACTTTTCCACACGCCTTAAAAAATTCCACCAGTATTAAAGCTAATTTAGCAAATAAAAATTGTTGTCTTTTACTAATCAAATAAAATGAATTTTTGGAACAATTATGAATTGAAAAAGTGTGAATCACTGGCTGTGTTCAAAAAGAGGTTTGACACGATGGTGTTACAAAAATATACAAATCAGGTATAAACATGAGCATAAACTTGTTTTTTATTTTTGGATATATTATCGAAAATGAATAACTTACTCGTGTATTGACATATGAGTAAAATGGGGTAGGACTAGTTAAGTTCTTGTATTTCTTCCTAATCCCTTTGAGCATGTGAACTTGCGTTGAACTATGACATGATTCTTTTCTTTCTTTCAATTAGTATTTTCACATCTTGTAATGTTTATATGTTCAATAAATCAAATCCTGAACAGCATTGAAAAATTCATCAAATGCAGCAAAAAGTCAAAACTGCATCAAAGGTGGCAAATCCAAGTCCAGAAAGTAAAAAGCCCTGCCACAGCTTTAGCCTGAGGCGCTAGCGAGCTCCCAAGCTAGCTAGCGAGCTCCCGAGCTAGCGAGCTCCCCGGGTGTTTGGTTAGCTAGCTAGCACAAGTGGCTAAAGCCAAACTGTGGCAGAGTTTTTACTTTTTTAGAAAATAGTTTTACGCTCTCCCAAGCATCTTTCGCCTCGGAAGGCTTCTTTCTGATAGTAAAGGAAGTTCTGTTGAAATGTGTTTAAAGCAGGTGGGAAGGGTAAGAATGTATTTTAAAAAGTCTTTGAATTGTGGATTTCCACATATTGCTGTTGACTGCTACTTTATAAAACTCCTCAATGTGGATGTGACGTGGATTCTGAACGCGCTCTGAAGTCTTTCATTCCATGACCGAGCGCGTGCTTGCGTCAAGGTGTGAAACCTTTTGCTTGAATGCAGCAGCGATGCTTGCTTGCCTTGAGAATTGGATTCACATTTGCTGTGATTATAAAACGTTGGCGCGGCAAACTTAAGATGGCCGAAAGCATTTTTTTTTTTTGCTTTGGCACGTAAGCGAGTGCTAAGTGGCGCCTCGCTCGCTCCCGGCCAGCCTGGACGCAACATTTGGCGCTTTTTCACTCACACTGAGATTTTATCTTGAGAGGACATGCGAGGGAGGCCAGCAGCGTGCGTTGCAGTCTTCACTTGGTTAGCAACCAGGATTGCATCCAAACAAAACCCCATCCCAGGCTTAGAACCCTCATTTGAATTTTTGACCTTGGCTTCAAACCCTAATGTGAAACAGGAAACTATCATTTGGAAACCTAATTTGAAATTTGAACCCAGGCTTCGAACCCTATTTTGAAACTATAATTATGGCTTGAAACCCTAATTTGAAAATCTGACTGTAGATTCAAACCCCAATTTAAAACCCTAACCATAATCTTAAACCCAAATTCGAAACTGTATCCCATGCTCGGAACCCTAATTTGAACCCCTAACTTTGACTTGCAACCCTATTTAAGCTAGTTTGAGCCCTAATTTGAATTTCTAACCTTCTTGGACAAATGTAAACCTAACCTTCATTTGAAGCCTCAGAACCCAAACTTGGAAAAAATTTTAAACTAATAGAAATATGGCTGCGTCGTTTAGTCATTGATACAATAATTTCATAATAATTCATAAAATCGAGTTAAAATTAAAAAGATGTACTGTACTGTAAAAAAAAAAAAGCCAGAGTGATATTGATTTGTGTTGAGGTCATTTTTCTGCCACTAGATGGCATAACTGCATTTGTGACAGCTCAGTGCATTTTTCGTTTCATATTAAGAGCTATCTAATCCTTATCATGAAGTAACTTGTGACATTCTGCACATTTTTAAAATTGTAAAATACAACTTGACCCCAATCTCTACAAATATATGCATTATTATTAATTTTATTACTGCTAAATTTTGACGTGGACGTGTCTGCTGCGTTGCGACTGGAATTCCCCCAGTGCAGGCTTTCCAAGTAAGGGACGGTCAATAATCGCACGTAAAAAAAAAAAAATGGTGGCGTTAAAGGAACTTTAAATCAACTCAAAATGAACGCACTAATTTTGACATCCCCATTAGAAACCTATGGCAGACTATAAAAACGTAATTTGAAACTATAATTATGGCTTGAAACGCTAACCATCGCTCCAACCCTTAATTTGAACCCTTGCTTGAACCCTCATCCCTTGTCTAAAACTCTTCATTCACATCAAATTTGATGAATTAGGTGCAGGAGTAGTTGCCCAAAAACTCCAGTACGAGTTTTTCCTGCACTTTCTCTCGCACCTCCGCCACCCCCCTCCCGCTCCTGAAACTCCGCATTTACATGCCGCCCCCCCCCACCCCCGCCGAGGAGCAGACTCCTTCCTTCCTCTCTCTTTCCCTCGCATTATCGCACTTGCCGGTCAGAAGCGCAGCAGTCGGAAAAAGAGTCGCGAGGAGGCGGGCGAGCGTCTCGCTTTTGTTTTCTCATCGCGACCGGAGACGAGATGGACTCGGGCGCCGCGGGGCTCATGTGCCAAGTCGGCCTCCATTAGAAGAAAAAAAAAAAAGTGGGGCGTCTGCGTGCAAGCGGCCATGTCGTCTCTCAAGTGGAGTCACCCCAGGAAGCGCTCGTGCGACTCACTCTTTGACATGCTTCATCTGGTGAGCTCCGACCGACCGACCGACCGACCGACCTCGTCTTCTTTTTGCTCTTTTTCGGCAACACGGGAGACGTTTCGTCCCATGTGTGTGTGTGTGTGTGTGTGTGTGTGCTGCACACTTAATGGGCTAGTGAGGGGGCAGGAGTTCTAAATAGGACTGAGGTGAAGCTACCTGAGGATACAGGATTAAACAACAACAACCTTAAAAACCCTCTCCCAGGCTCAAAACTCTCCTTTGAAACCCTAACTGGCGCATGAAAACCCGCATTTTCTACGCAATTCCACGCTTGAAACTCTTTAATATGAAAGCCATGCGAGCCATGAGCCCGTAATTGAGGGGTGACCAGTGGCCATAGGACCGCCCCCTCAAAACAATTTCCGTGAGGTTTAAACAAAGCTGCCGTGAAAAGTCAACAAAGTCACCCAACAAGCCGCGGCGTGACTTGTGGTCTGTCACCCGGTGATGGACGGGCTTGTCTATTTTTGCCCCCCAAATTGCAGTGTAATGCACATCAGGGCTGGTTTCCACGGCAACCCCCCCCCCCCCCCCGTATGTTATGTGGTGTATTTTGATGATGAGATGTGAGTCACTTGCGACGTGTTATGACACACTTAAAATAGACCTAATAGCTATTATTTTCATATATATATATATATATATATGAAAATCTCTGCTGGCTTCGGTTCAAGTTGAAGTTGACGTGTGGGCTGTTACACATTTTTTTCCTTTTTTCTACCGACTCAGAATACGGAGCAAGTGGCCGCCTTCTGCCGCAGCCTCCATGACATGAATCCCCCCGAATGCACGTCGTCGTCCTCGCCCAGCCCGGACTCGCCTTTCCCGCCGGCGCTCCGGCAGCTCTCGGACGCCGACAAGCTGCGCAAGGTCATCAGCGAGCTGGTGGAGACGGAGCGCACCTACGTCAAAGTCAGTATCCTAAAGTATATGTCTTGGTTTACAGATTTCTGTGGGCCTGAGTGGGTTGGGGGCGGGGGGATTCAGCTGAGCCCCCCCCCCCCCACCCCGTTGTTTGCCGGCTGAAGCGTTTTGTCTGTCCTGTCTAAGTGGGCTAGATTGAGTGGACACTTTGGTTGAATCTAATATTGCATGATCGATGTTGCCTCGGCAAAATGCGGTTACTCGTGTCACTGACTTCAACTGAGGTTTTAATTCTCATGAATATTTAAAATGGGGAAAAAAATGTAAACTTTGAAGTGATCATTGTTACAAAGGTTGATCAAAGGGCATTTTTGTGAATTTTAAAGTTTGCCTGTTGGGATGTTTTAGTCATCCACTTTTGGACCTTTGAAACACTTTTTAATGTTTTTTTTTTTTAATCCTAATAATGTCGACACAAAGCAGAGAATTGTTGGTCCACCCTGTTACGCAATTGCCCTTGATGGGGTGTCAGGTGATTAAATTTTTTAATTTTAATTCATCGCATAACTACAATAGTTAACTCACAAATTTTATATCTGTTCTAAATGTACAATAAAATATTTTTTTCCAAGTTTTCATATTCTTGTTAAACATAAAGTGGGAAAAAAATGGCTGCATCTTTTAGCCATTGATACAATAATTTCATAATAATTTTTTAAAATTTAGTTAAAATGTACTGTTCTGTAAAAAAAAACAAGTGTGATATTGATTTATGTTGAGGTCATTTTTCTGCCACTAGATGGCATAATTGTATTTGTAAGACATTAGTGACAGCTGAGTGCATTTTTCTTTTCATATTAAGAGCTATCTAATCTTGTGAAATTCTGCACATCTTAAAATGTAACTTGACCCCAGTCTCCACAAATATATGCATCATTATTAAATGTTGACCCCCCTAGTATATTTACAACGTAAAACACACATTGTTGTTTTTTACAATATGGTATTGTAGTGTTTTTTTTTTTTTTTACATTAATATTATTGTATATTTACTGAAATAATTTACAAAATTAATTATCATTGTAAATATTAGGAAGTAAGTATGGCTGTATTTTTTGTTGCATAATATTTACAATATTTTTAATGACTGGGCCTCAGTTGTGTATTTATTTTAAATTTAATGATTTAATATTACAATTATTGTTATTAATTTATTTAATTTTTTACAATATTTACAAATATATTTTAGGCACTGGTGTGTACTATTTATTAAATTAAAATAATTAATATTACATGTACACTACAATATTTACAATGATTGGGTTCTTGCAGTTGTTATTGTAATATTTAATATTTTAGATTTATTTTATACATTTACATTTTTATGTTTATATATTTTTAATAATGGCAGTAATAATTGGGCCAATTCAGTGTATTTAATTATCAATACAATCAAATGTAACAAGTTTAATCACTGTAGTAGAAATTCATTATGTAAGACTCACCAGACACTTCATTAGGTACACTTATATGTCCATATGAGTGCGTTTGTGCACATCTAATTGCCTGTCAAAATGGAACCTTAATTTTGTGGCTTTTATAAGGGCTAAAAATGCCCTAATCAATCTATTAATCAGTAAGTTTAATAAAAACAAATGTCTTGCAGGACCTCAACTGCCTGATTGGGAGATATTTAAACCCACTGCAGAAAGAGACCTTCCTGACTCAAGACGAGGTATGCCGTTGCTGTGTGTGCGTGTATGCGAGCGCGTCCGTGGGCGCTGCTGCTGCCTTGAAGCGAGTAGAAGTGGCTTACATAATGTGCAGAATGGACGGCTTTGTGCCAGGACAAGAGGGCCCAACCATGAGAGAAGAGAGGAGGGAGGAGGATGGGATGTTTTTACACCTGCATGTGCTACTTGGACACTGTGAGCTGTTTCTCGCCACCATCTGCTGCACGGCTCTACTATCAGGCTGTTGTCAGGAGGATGTTCCCCAAAACGCTGCAACTATTTTGTGTTTTCATCATGAGAATTTAGTGGGGTTTTGTACAAAATGTCATCAGAATTGAGTGGAAAAGTGATATTTTTGCGGAGCTTATTGTTTCTATTTATATGAGCAGTGTTTTCATCTTGTGAATTTAGATGGATGGATGTACTTAATGTCAATAGAATTTGGTAGAAAGCTAACAATTTTTTTGTGGAGTTTTTTAAATTTAAAATCTAGCATGGATATTTGACGTCTCTAGCCGTCAATGGCAGTGAATGATTCAATTTAATGTATTCACATGTTGAAATATTACAGTAGTATATTTATCATGAGGGCAACCTGAACAAACACTTAGATGTGAAAGACCCTTTAGTCCTTGCGTGTATTGTGTGGTTCTCAAGGTCTTTTCGTGTTTTTTTAAATCCAATTTTTTTTTTAATGAAAATTTTTATGTATTAATTTTTGTTTTGCTTACTTTAGTATTTTATTGAATTTTTTTTTGTGTTGGTTTTACTAGATTTTATGTGCATCATAGTGTGCGGATTTCAATGTGCAGCACTTTGGAAACGCGTGTTAGTAAAATGTGCTATAGAAAGAAAGTGGATTGGATTGGATTAAGAAAGCCCCCCCCCCAAAAAAAAAAACACACACAAAGCATTTTGTAGTGTCTATAGATGCCACAAGATAGCGACAAAGCAGTTTTTATTTTATTAGACAAGGCTATGGCCTGACTTAATGAAGCTCCTCCCCTCAGTTTGATGGTTTGTATAATAATGAATATTGTTTGTAATTCCAACCTACCTTTCCTTTTGTTGTTCCAGCTGGATGTTCTCTTTGGAAATCTTCCCGAAATGGTGGAGTTCCAGGTGGAATTCCTCAAGACTCTGGAGGACGGAACTCGTCTGGTTCCTGATCTGGACAAGCTGGAGAGAGTGGACCAGTTTAAAGTAATAAGACAAATTATTATTTTTTTTTTTTAAAGCTAAAGTTTGAGCTGCCTGATATCTCCTTCATCCGCTGTTCACAGAAAATCCTTTTCTCCCTGGGGGGCTCGTTCCTCTACTACGCCGACCGCTTTAAGATCTACAGTGCGTTCTGCGCCAGCCACACCAAAGTCCCGAAGGTCCTCGTTAAGGGTGAGCGACTCCTCATTCCACCTTGTTGCTGGAAAGGAGAAGGTGCTCGTCGCCGCAGCCACCATTAATCTCCCGCGCGCGCTTGTCACCCTCGCGCTTGTTCATTTGACCTCTGCAGACTTGCCTGCCGGTTACGTTCTGCTGAAAGACTGACTGAGTTTAGAGTGGCTTAGGTCAAATGTGGCACCGTAACTGTAACGCCACATTTTAGCCAATCAGAAACCAAAAGACTCATTTCCAAAAAAGGCACAACGGAGTGAATTGACGTTACATGCCACATATAGATATATAGTGTCCAGAAATGCAAAGATAAATCGAAAGGATTTCCAACCTACAAAGTCTACCAAAGTGTGTTCGGACCAGAGGGTGGCAAATCCAAGTCCGGAAAGTAAAAACCCTGCCACACTTTGGCTTTAGCCGCAGGTGCTAGCTAGCAAGCTCCCTAGCTAGCTCCCCGGATGCTCATTTACCTGAAACTGTGGCAAGGTCTTTAGTCTTTCTGGACCTGGATTTTCCACCTCTGGTTCTGACCATTTTTGATTAAGGTTAAGTGTCATTGTAAGATGGTAGAAATGCTTCTACCATAATGCGATCGTGATATATGTAAACCGCTAGCTGTGGCTAGCTCTGGCTAAAAATACATCTGGTGGTGAAGATGTATTTTGAAAGCTCTCCAAATACCCTCCTTAAGGTCTCTATGCTGCTTTCCCAGCAGACCAAAATTTGAAATTGTTGTTAAAGTGTACAAAAATAAGTGATGAATAAACAATGTTGTTTTTGTTGTAACATGCTAGCGCTTGTAGCTAGCGGTCGGAGAACTAGCTAACTTTTGTTTAAAAAATAACCCGAGATTCTTCACCTCGAATTCCCAAATGATAAATGCACATAGCAACCAATAAAAGCCAAAAGTACAGAAGACGCAAGAATGTCCGTGTTTTGGGATTGAGCCATCCTACCTCAGAGCATACGCGATGTTGCCGTGTAGTCGAGTCCAGTCTGGGCAGTAACATCGGCAAATGTTTGTAATCCAATCGATTCCACTAATCAAAGGTTTCAAGGAGTGTTGAGCTAAACCTTCCGCATACATCTTGGTAACATTCATCAATAACAAAGGAATAGAAACACGGTTGTGTCCGCTGGAAAGTTGACCCACCAGAAGGCGCCGACTCGCGATCCCGTGACATCAACGTATACTACCTATAATCCATTTGATGTGATCTTTGCAGCCAAAAGCGACCCCGACTTTAAGGCCTTCTTGGACGAGCGCAACCCCAAGCAGCAGCATTCGTCCACGCTGGAGTCGTACCTGATCAAGCCCATCCAGAGGGTCCTCAAGTACCCTCTGCTGCTCCGGGAGCTCTACTCGCTCACTGACCCGGACAGCGAGGAGCATTACCACTTGGATGGTGAGAACCACTGGGGGGGGGGGGGGGGGGGCGCCTTCCTGGTCCCGGTTGCAAACTAACCCGGGTTGTCGTCGGCAGTCGCCATGAAGGCCATGAACAAAGTGGCCAGCCACATTAATGAGATGCAGAAGATCCACGAGGAGTTTGGCGCCGTGTTTGACCAGCTCATCACCGAGCAGAGCGGCGAGAAGAAGGAGGTACGGTTAAAAAAAATAAAAAGGGAGGTACGGTTAAAAAAATAAAAAGGGAGGTACGGTTAATACATTAGATGAGGTTGTTGGGTGTTTTTTGATCCTTAATCATTCACGGCAGGACTGTATCTTAACCCTGGAGAACCCACAGGGTCAAATTTGGCCCCTATAAATTCTGCTACTCAAATAACAAAGACCCTTATTTTTTTAAATTTTTTTACAAATTTAACTTCAAAAGTCCAGAGTGCCACTTCTGACCCCTGCATGGGGCCATCTAGTGGATGAATATTGCACTTACATGAGCCAGAGTGGTGGTGACAAGATGGCTGGCAACAAACATGCTGTTTTGTTGAGCAGGAAATCAATCCAAACAAAACCATCTTCTCAGCAAACCATCAGATGGTAAAATTGTGTTTTTTTTGTTAATCTATTTCATATCATGTTGCAAAATGCCTAGGAGTATGTTTTATATATATATATATATTTTGATAAATTAGCAACTCTGAGCTAGTTTAAAAAAAAAAAGGGTTAAAATTGAAAAAACATATATTTTGGTGTTCAGTGAACTTATAGCAGTCATTTAATGTATAATTCATAATATTCCAAAGAAGAAAAGGGTTCTTGGGTTCTCCAGGGTTAAAGTTGATAAATGGGCAACAACGGGTGAATATTGGGTGTTCATTTGCAGGTTGCTGACTTGTCCATGGGCGACCTGCTGCTCCACACCAGCGTGTCCTGGATCAACCCACCTGCTTCCTTGGGAAAGTGGAAGAAAGAACCCCAGATGGCCACTTTTGGTATGACGCCTCGTTGACATTGTACAGTTTTCGGAAGATGCGTTCTACGGTAACAACATTTTTGGGCATCATATCTTTTAGTGTTCAAAACGGCAGTTGTGTTTGTGTGCAAGGACGGATCCAAACAGAAAAAGAAAATGGTGAGCGGCCGCACAACTTAAGGAAATGATTTCTCATATCCAAAATCGTAACTGTTATTGTTATTGTTATTGTTTTCTAGGGCAGCTCCCACAGAGGATCGACGTCTTCTGAAGAAAAAGACCCCTTCCGGTATCGGCACATGATTGCGACAGACGCCCTCCAAGTTAGACCGTTGGCTAATGCAGGTAAGCTCAGGTTCGGTTTCTATCAAAATTTAAGACTAAAAATGGTATGTCTCTAAATTTTGGCTAATCATCTCCACTGGAATAGAGTAAGGGGTTAATGATAGGTGGGGGTTCGGGTTTCAGTCTGGGGGTTTAGTACTTAGGAATTTGGACTACTGTTAGGGTCAAGGTTAGACGCTAAGGGTTACAGTTACATGTGAGGGTTAGCATTAGGGCTACAGTTTGTGGGTTTAGGTTCGATAGTTAAGGTTACAGTCGGTGGCTTCAGCAAGCAGGTTCGCTCTTTTCTTGCTCATCAACCAAATGACCCTGAACAGACGTTTCCTCTTCAGACGGCGAGGGCACGTCCGTGTGCGAGATCGTCCACACAAAGTCGGAGTCGGAAGGCCGGCCGGAGCGCTCCTTCCAACTGTGTTGTAGGTGAGGATCACACCTTTTTTTTTAAAAAAAATTAATTATTTTTTTAAACGACTACCTTTTGCGGAACTTTTCACAAGGACGTCACATGTGCTCCCGGGTAGCAGAAACTCAAGATTGCGCCACTTGTATATATATTATACATTATTATTATTATTATTATATATTACTTTATATTATATTATTAGTATGGGATTTTTTTAATGGGCTTTAGGTGAACTGATGACTACACACACACTCGCACGCATGCACGCACACACACACGCACATACTCACCCACATACAAAAAAAAAAATATATATATATATGTGTGTATATGTATATATATTTAAAAAAAATAATAATAAAAAAAACATTAAATTTTTTGAAATTTATTTGTTTTTTTAAAAAAAGGAGAGCAATGATGATGTCAAATCGAATGAACAATACTGAGCTCTCCTGGGAAAGAAAGAAAAAAACAAACAAAAAAAAACAAAACGATTGCGCCACTTGTAAACAAATTCTTACATGTCATTTGACCAAGGCAGATTGATTGAGAAAATAGCATAAATAGCTTGAATGATGATTTTTAGAAGTTGTTTCAATGTGTGACATGTCAGTCGAAAAGATGATTTTAGATTTTTGTCAGTACAGTACATTAAAAAAAACCTAAAGTTTTCATTTTTATTTTTTTGTATGTGTGTGTGCGTGCGTGCGTGCGAGTGTGTGTGTATTCATTAGTTCACCTAAAACCTAAACTAAAGTTTTCAGTTCAAATCAGTGGTAGGCAATTGCGTTTCGGCCACCCAGAAGTACCCCGGCACCGATCATCGACAAAAAGGGTTGAAAGGTCTACGGAGCAGATAATCTGATGATCTGGCGTCGCTCCCTCAGCTCGCCAGAGAGCCGGAAAGACTTCCTCAAGACGGTGCACTCCATCCTGCGAGAGAAGCACCGGCGGCAGTTACTGAAGACGGAGAGTCTGCCGCTCAGCCAGCAGTACGTGCCCTTCGGAGGGAAGCGCCTGTGCGCGCTCAAGGGCGCTCGGCCCGTCATAAACCGAGCAGGTAAGTCACCCGCCGCGGTCTTGCCGTCTGCGTCCGGATGATGCAATAACAAGAAATTCATCTACGGTGATAAAATGTTCTTTTGACTTGGAATTGGGTCGGACGTGTTCCACTACTTTTCATCTCGACACAATGGTGCGAGTGATGCAAGGTTCTCAAAATCAGCAACAAAGCTCAAGTTCGTTTGGTTCCAAGAGTTTTTCCTGTTCAATTGAGTTTTTTTGAGCATCTCCTAAAACTAGTAAAATGTCAAAAATAGTTGATAGATGAAAATCAATAACTAGCTGAACAAAATGTGCAGCTCATTCCAGATCCAGATTTTTTTTGTGGTGTGCTGAACATAAGAAAAAGCTTTTACCTTCTGAACTAAATCTCATTGGGTGAGGTTGTATTTTTTGGGGGTTTACTTATGACCTGAACATGAGGTCAAATTCAATCCAGTTCCCAGGGATGTGATTTGACCAAAGTGAAATTATCTGAAAATTTAGCCGCACCCAGCTAGGTCCGGAGCTCATGGGTTTTCCGTGTTTTTAAGTACTTTCAATGCACTCACATGACAAAGAAATAGACAAAACAACAGCATAAATTTTCAATGTATATTGAACTATCCCATATAAAATGGCAGTTTTAGTCAACTCAAAATCAGTCACATTCAAAAACATTGGACTGCCTTTGCTTTTAAAAACTATCACTGAGAATATCATCATATCTAACTAATGTGATTACTAAGTTAACACATAAATAATGTTGAAGAGTTCAAATTTCATGAACAAATAATTGTATCATGACCAAATGAAAAGTAACTCATATTAGAGCATACCACAAATGTCTTTGTTATAGCAGAAGATGTTATCTGTCGGAGTCATGTGCATACACAATGAACTACTAAAAAAAAAAAAAAAAAAAAAAACTTTTTTTTTTGGGGGGGGGGGGGGGATAAAAAAAGCGGAATTCCGTGAATTAGCGGAAAAATCACATCCCTGAGTTCCAGAATTTTGGGGGAATCCAAGAGAAGGAGGTCCGCGCCCAAGTTCTCATTGGCTTCTCGTGTTGTTTCCGCAGCATCAGCACCAACCAGAACCCTCGGCCGGAGGAAGCTGGTGCGCAACCGTTTCACCATCGACACAGACATTGTCACCGACTGCGATCCCGAGCGGGACCCGGGTTTGCCTTCGGGGCCCGAGGACGAGCGGACCAAACCGGAACGAACGCGGACGCAGCCGGAGCGCGACCACCTTCTGTCGCCGTCGTCGGAAGCCGCCGACACGGACCGCTGGGTGGAAGAACAGTTCGACCTCAAAGAGTACGAAGACCCCGAGGAGGCGAAAGAGACGGACATCCTGAGCGACGAGGACGACGGGGTCCGCCTGGACGCCTCCGTGGCCGAGTTGTCCCTGCAAGGCGAGGGGCCGGCCAACCAAGCGGACCAGGATAACGTTTGGGTGCTGCGGGAGCATCCGGAAAGCTCGCCCGACTGAACGCGCGGCCTTGGATAGCTTTGGACGGGATGTCAGACACAAACTAATCATAGTACAATCATGGAATCGTAATCCCGCGCTTTGATGACTGGCGGTGTTTGCACACTAGGGCGGCGCTCTGCAGCCCGGCCTGCTCTTGCCAAATTACGCTCGTCACAGGAAGTTAGTGAAATCGGGCTTTTGGCTGAACTTTCAGGATGAACCGTCACTGTAAAAGTGATCTTAATTTGACCTCTAAACTTGTGAGTACTTTTTGCACTACTTGCTGTTCTCAAATGGATTTATTCCATTCATTTCTGTGCTTGGAAACGTACCGTCCAATCACGCCTCGAGCCGCTGTTGTGAATTTTGTCCTTCAGTTTGTTAGTGGAAAAACAGCAAGTTGTGAAAAAATTGGTCCAACTTGAGCTTTCAAAAGTTTAGAGGTCAAATGAAGTAGATTTGCATCTTGGGTTCATCCTGAAATTTCACCTCATTTTGATCCCTAACTTTTTGTGAATAGTGTATTCGTGTGACTCAGAATTTTATATTTGTTCTCACAGAAATGGAATAATAGCAAGTGGCGTCACATTCTACGTAGTTTAATGGACAGCGCCTGTTTTTAGAAAGTATTTTGTTTATATAAAGCTATTTTGTTTGACCGCTTTTAGCCTGCTTTGGATCCTTAAGTACATTTTTGTAACAATTTGTGTTAGTTTTAGTTGGTTTTAACTTAACATAATCCTGTTTTACTTGAATATTTCGTTTTATATTTTGGTTTACTGTGAAACTTTTTTTTTTTTTTGCTCTTCAGTATTGCCTTTCAAAGAAAACTTCCTTTCTCGTGCGCACTTGTCTCGAGAATTTGCACATGAGCTGTTTTGTTTTGTTTAAAAAAAAAAAGGTCTTCACTGGATTACAAAGTAAGTTTTTTTTTAAAATTATTTATTGATTTGTAAATGTTATCAAAATTGGTTAGCAAATGTAAAGGATGTTCCAAATGTGCTCGCGCAATCACAGGAGAGGGAAGATGTTCCGTTTTTGGTCAAAATGTGTTGAAATAATTGTGCTACCGGGACTGCATTTTTATTATTATTACTGTGCCTGTACATAGAAAATGTATTGATATCATAATTAAAAAAAACTGTTGTTTCCTACTTATGAGTCATATGAGTCAGTTCATTTTATTTTCTCAGTTTTAAAACTGATATATTGAATGAGCCATTGTAATTGAAAAACTTGTGAACTTGCTTTAAAAAAAAAAAACATTGTGATAAAAAAGTAAACAAAATTAAACTTAAATATTTAAACACAGATTACATCCGATAATGAAAACGTAACGTAACGTAACGTATTTTAAAAGTAGAATGGTTTGACAAGTGCATTTGTTGCCACATTTTCCAAGGCCGGTTTGTTAATGTGCTGGCACTGCGGGCATCAAGCAACTTGTTGAAAGCTGCATTAGTTGAGCGTAAAAGTGCTCACAAGTGATGCTTGAAGGCAACAAGAGGTTCAGCAACTGGCATTTGGGCCTCATTCATTCAGTCTGCACTTTGATGTACTCAGCAGGATGCCGATGGAAATTATACAAAAAGTTGGTTGACGGTTTATCTAATATATTGGGAAGGTCAAGGATGTTTTCTGTTACATACTTTGGTGAAAAACCACAGATTAATAATCAGTTTTGTTTTGATCTAGTTTATGCATACACTAATGTAAATTGACGCTGATTTTATGTCAACTGACTAGCTTTTTTTTCTTAATTTTTTTTTATAAATATGCGTAACTATACATGACAACATATGACAGTATAAAGAGAACACGGTGCGGGGTGTGGTGGGGTTCTTTCAACATATTCAGATGAAATTTGATTTGATTAAATTAAAGTTAAGTTTAATTCAGCTCCAGAATCACAGTGATTAGAACGTTTTATCTTTTATTTTCTCATAATGGGCAACTGTAGAGTGAAATACAAAATGTGTACAAAATCCTACTAAATGTAGGTGAGGGCTAAAATTGCACAGACGACAAAAAACATCTAAACTGGAGCCACATTTGACTCTTCACACCCCTCTAGTGGCACTTTCTCATCCCTGCACTCATTTCCTGTTTATATCCATGCTTGCTTTCAACTATTTCGATTCAACCTCATGTCGATGGAGGAGGGGAAAATATGAGATGTCATTATGATGCAACGCAATCTATTAGAAGTGACAAAAGTACTCACACTGTATCATGAACGTAGGAAGTACAAACTCTAAAATGTACAAAAAGTTCAAAAGTAGCTTCTTTTTTTTTTACAGTCTCGTGTACAGTACATATTCCATGTTGTTGTTTTGTTTTTTAACCGAGAGCTAGCTAGCGTTGGCTGAGTTTGCTACGCTATTAAAATGTGTTCTCAGCTTTGCTAACTGACGAACAAAAAATGCTAATAACTTCAAAAAATTAACCTTCTGGTTCTTTCAGATTCAACAGAACATTTTTGAACACCAGAAGATAGGCTAGTGGTTTTTAGGCTGACATAACACATTTATTATTTATTTATTTATTTATTTATCAGTCACTTTTGACTTTTTATTTTATTCAAATTTTTCTAACACCATGTCATCATCCATGGAGGTTGGGAGACAAAAAAAAAAAACTATGGCCCAATTGACGAAGGAGTTAAAGGGGGAAAGGAGTCTGTTTTCAAAAGAGGCAAGTAAAAAGTCATCAGCAAAATAATTGAGTACTGATACCGGAAAAATATACTTCTGCAACTGTAGTAATATATTTTAACTAAATTTTACCTTCCGACAATTCAAATTACAACAACAAGTGATGTCACCATGATTATGCGCCGCGCGCGCGCGCGCGCGCGCGTGTGTGTGTGTGTGTGTGTGTGTGTGTGTGTGTGTGCGTATTTACCAAGTATCGCTGAGCAAACCCGTCCGACCAGCTTTCGGGTTTCTGTTCCCGTTTAGCTGCCTTCTTTCGCTTTGCTTTTCTGCCTCTCAGTTGACTCCTGTTGGGAACAACACAATTCCACAATTCCATGTTCTTATCTGCACTCATAACAATCCGTGACACTTTTAAAACAAGGTGACGTGAAGGTTTCAGAGAAAATGCCCGATGAGCGATATGTGATGACGGCTTGTCTCTTTTTAAGGTTTTAACGACGAATGGGCCTCATTTAAATATGCTGCTTAACAATGTCCGCTCCTGCCGGTCTTTACTGAGACATAAAGTTGGGCCTACAATACAACTTGAACAATTTCAAGATGGCCTGCAGCAGATGACAAGCAAAACGACGACAATAGTGAACTCGGTGGTGGAAGTACTGAGTATAAGGTTACACACACATGTAGGCGTGTATTTGCAAGAATTGTTTTGGACCGTTCAAAAAAACAACAACCTGGTAGATTTACTTAATTTATATCAATCCAATGAAGTCAAAATGTCAATATTTTTGTTGAGGCAATTGGCTATGTAAATGCTAACTTGCGCAAGCTAACCATGCTAATTAGCCAGCACACAAATCTTTATCACTGAAGTAAACTAAAAAAAATAAAATTGCAATTTTTAAAAATGCTTTTACTTCTAATATCTACGTACATTAATAGAAAATTACTTTTGATGCGTACTTTTGTTGAACATTTTACAAGGTGACTTTAGCTTTGACCGGTTTCTGTTGTACTTTTACTCAAGTATTTCTTTCAAGTACTTGGACCACGACTTTAAAGATTGCTTCATTTTTTTTTAAGAAGAAAAAGAAGTACAGAAGAAAGAACTGTGGAAAAGGGAAAGACAAAGAAGGACAATCAGGTGGGAAACAAGAAAGTAATTCAAGAAAAAGGAAACGAGAAGGTAATCAAAGATAGAAAGCGTAAGAAGCGGGGACAGCACGATGGATATCATGTCTCACTCGCAGTTCGAAGGACGGGTTTGAAACTCTGGAGGCAAGAAAGAAGTTATTAAGGAAGAATAAAGCTGGACAAAAAGATATGGAAGAGGAAAAAGGAAGAAAGAAAATACGATGTGAAAAACAAGGAATGAGGAAACAGTTAATCATTCAGTGCCAGCCAATTCCAGATCCTCCTTTACTCTCTCACATAAAAAAAAAGAGTTTTTTAAAGTGGCAAGTTGGCGAGTTTTTCTCTCTGAATATTACCCCTCCATCAGAATTTTTCATTTTTAATACGTGGCCCTAATACGCCGCCGTATAACCGACCGAGAAATACTCCATTTGCAAAGAATCAGAATTTCCTCATATATTTCATGGTTCAGGCTTCATGGGTTAAAAACAATATTATTTTTTTTAGGAATAAAACCTCAGTCTCCTTTTTGATAAACACTGTCGACTATTTTAATGTTGGTGATGACAGTGCACAATTTTTTGTAACCTGTTGTAAGAAAGTTTGACAAGCACTGTTGTAATTAAAAATGAGGTTTCATTTTGTAATCTCTCTGCCGGTGGGGTTGGCACAACAACAGAAGAGGCAGGTGCTTTTTTTTTTTTTTTTTTTTTCATCTCAAGTAGCCGAAACCAGACGGATGACATTGTAAGCGTGTCGATATTATCCAGCAAAACGAAAGGCGCCACCCGAGCGAGGTTGGGCTCCATTCGACGACACACGCGAGCTGAGGCTGCACGATGAAGGCCAAGCTGGACATCCTGGCCATGGTCTTGGGCTTCCTGGGCCTGTTCGGCGCGGTGGCGGCCACGGCCATGCCCATGTGGCGCGTGTCGGCGTTCATCGGCGCCAACCTCATCGTGATGGAGGTGCTGTGGGAGGGCCTGTGGATGAACTGCTACAACCAGGCCGACATCAAGATGCAGTGCAAAGTTTACGACTCGCTGCTCATCCTCCCGCCCGAGCTGCAGGCCGCGCGGGGGCTGATGGTGGTCTCCATCGTGGTGGCGGTCCTGGCCTTGATCGTGGCCGGCTTCTCTATGCAGAGGAGCATCTGCTGCCAGGACAACGCCAGGGCCAAGAACATCACGGCCGCCTTCGCCGGGAGCCTGTTCCTGCTGGCCTTCCTGCTGACGTTGGTGCCCGTGTGCTGGGTGGCGTACTCCGTCATCCGCAACTTCTACAACCCGGTGGTGGTCGAGTCGCGCAAGCGGGAGCTGGGGGCGTCGCTCTTCATCGGATGGGCCACCTGCGCCCTCCTGCTGGCCGCCGGATGCGTCCTGCTGTTCAGCTGCGGCAAGCGGCGCTCCAAGGAGTACGTGCCCTACACGGGCTCCTACCTGCTGGCCGCCAGGGACGGCGGCAGCGTGCGCAGCAGCAGGGCGCCGTCCAGTTTTCACAAGTATCAGGAATACGTGTGATGGCGGACGGAAAAACGGCATTTTCTCGATCTGCTGTGCTGGGATGATGTCATTAGTCAGGTTTCCATCCAATTGTTTCGACTTTTTTACTGAAAATGCGCATGCCGTTTCCATCTGTTGTTCTTTTGCAAATATTGAGAGGGGACTCCGCCGCTGTAGGTGGCGCTAGACACCATAAATATGTGAACCACCAGTACTTTAATAGAAGAAGAAGAACACCAGCATGAGACTGAGTTTTCTTTTGTAATTCTTGATAAACCGTAGCGTTTCTTTGCTGTTTTCCATCTAAAATTGCGTAATATTTGCTTCTTTAATTCATTCCAAAAAGATTTCTGTTTCGTCATCCCTCCCAAACATACCTTACTTTATCGACCGACATTGCTTTGGGACTACAAACTTAATATCCGGTCAAAACGTGCGACGTGTATCCGGTCTTGCCAGCGTTTATTCGCAAAACCCGTTTCCATAGGCAAAATTCATATTTTCCTTTATTAATATGCTTTAAAATCCACCCCCTGTAAGCGGAAAAACATTTTTGCGAATTTTGGGCCCTTTTTCGAATTTCTAGCGTTTCCATTTCGTATTTCTTGAAAATCCGAATAAAAATAGGTGGATGGAAACCCTAATCTATGTGAATCCTGCACAAGGCCTAAAACAGTGCTGCCTTGAGATAAGAGCTTTTTGAGATGTTTTTATTTATTTTTTGCTTTAACTTGCGAGGAAAATTTTGAAAAGAGAGCGCTGTATTGTTGCAGTGAACTCAACTCAACTCACAACAACAACAAAGAGCAGTTAAAAACAATGTCCATTGATTTAAAACAGGAAAAAAAAGTGGTAACCAACAACAAATTGCAATTCTTTACATTCTGTTTAATTATGTTGTGACTGTATAAAAAGCAAAGTACAATATCATTTATTTTATTAATTGCATTTCCATTCATTTCATTGAAAAAGATGATTTGAGATGTGTTTTAAGTTATGAGCCTGGTCACACATTTTACTCTTATCTCAAGGCATGACTATACTTTGGATGTGTTCATTATTCTGATGGAAGAAAACAACTAAAATGTCCTTTGTATATGGAATTATATTTGCACTAATGTAAATATGTGTTGTAAAGTGAAATAAAATTTCTATTTGATGAATCAATTTTCTTGTTGTTTGTTTTTTTAATGCCACCAAGCCCGCCCTAAAAAACAAAAAAACAAAAACATGGGCGGACTGTATTGTACACTGACAGAGTGGGTAATACGCCACTTTATTTGTTTAAGCGCAAAACTTTAGCATCTGACTTTTTTGTCCTACCTGAAACAGAATGTTTTTTTTTTTGTTTTTAGCTGTAATTATCAGTTAAAAGGATAATCAAAAACATGTCAACAGTTTCAGTGAAACTTGGTCGCGTTCCATTACGTTCTGGGAAGGATCCAAGCAAAAAGTGCCTGACTGAATTGTTGTATTTACATTTGCATTCATTTCTCAGTGAGTGATGTCGTGATAAAATGGCAAAAACTCAAATCAGCTTGTGTGCTTATAGATTTCTTCTTAGACTGATTTTAAGAGCATTTCACATGCTGCGGAAAAGTTTTTCCTTAAAAGGCGTCAGAAGCTAGAATGACTTCTTGATTTGACTGATTGTATTACTCGTTTTAAGAAGGTTTAGCTTAGAATAGTTTGTTTCTTAAATGATTACAAATTTTCATTTTGCTGCAAAATATTTGAACATTGTGATGAAGATAACAGAGTGTTAGTGTTAAATGTATTGAAGGCCCAAGAGGAGCGAAGTGGAGCTGCACCATAGCAGAAAAATATGCAGCATATACTTTAAGATTCATTTTTTTCTACCTTTTGTTGATTTTTTGGGTAATTTTTCCGTACTTAATTTTTTATACGTTTTTAGAATTTTCTGCCTTTCTGTAAAATGTCTGACATTTTGGGCAATTTTATGGGCATATTATGGTAATTTTCTTTATGGCTATTTTTTTTTATTTAAGTTTTTTTTCCACATTTTTTTCCGCGATTTTCTGATATTTTGGGCAATTTTGTGGACATATGGTAGTTTTGGGGATTTTGTCTTTTGTTTTTGGACATTTTATAATTACTTTTTGATCGTTTTCTTTTCTGCCTTGAAAAAAAAATCTGACTTTTTAGGCAATTCCAAAGACATTTTATGGTCATTTTCTGCCTTCTTTTGTTTTTGGACATTTTATGGTTTCTTTTGGGACAATTTTAGGTAACTTTTAAAGCTTTTTTTTTTTTTTAAATCAACCTTTCAGCTCCCTTTTGCTGACAACTTAAAAATTTAGACTCTGACATTTTTAAAAATATTTAATTATTCATTTTTTATAGGGGTGTAAAAATGTGTGCATTAATTTTGAGTTAATTTAAAGTTCCTTTAATGCCACAAATTTTTTAAACGTGCGATTAATGACCCCTCCTTACTTGAAAAACCTGCACTGGGTGAATTCCAGTCGCAATGCAGCAGCCACGTCCATGTCTAAATTTAGCAGTAATACATTTAATAATCATGCATATATTTGTGGAAACTGGGGTCAAGTTGTATTTTACAATTTTAAAAATGTGCAGAATTTCACAAGTTACTTCATTTTAAAGATTAGATTATTATGAAAAGAAAAATGCACTGAGCTGTCACCAATGTCTTACAAATGCAATTATGCCATCTAGTGGCACAAAAATTACCTCACCACAAATCAATATCACACTTTTTAATTGAATGATTTTATATATGATTGATAATAATTTCTACAATTTTTTTTAGAGATCCACAGAGAGCCACTGGAGAGGGACTAAAGATCCACATGCGGCTCCAGAGCCGCAGGTTGCAGACCTGTATTTTTTTCTGATCACCAATGGAGTTTCATGTTTACGCCCTGCCGGTTTTGATTGGGCTCTGGGATAAGCATTCGAAGCACCGGTCTGACGAGCATCTGGGCGGCTCAACCCGCTTGACGACTGCGCCGCGTCGTTAGCATTTTTGTGGCTGTATAACCTCCTCGCCTGCTTCCGCTCCTCACACTCATCGCAGCAGATGTGAGAGCGCTGCCTCAACATGGCCTCCTACACCGCCTACAGCGGTTACTCCAAGCCGCCGCTGTCTTACGCCGCCTCGTACTACGACGAGAAGCAGCCCTACACGGGGCCTTACACGGGGGCCTACACGGCGCCTTACACGGCGCCTTACACGGCGGCCTACACCGACTACACAGACTACAACGACTCGGTGTACGAGGAGAAGAAGAAAATCGAGAAGAGGAAGCGCAAGTACGCCATTTGCTGCGAGGTGGTGGCCCTGATCATCGGCTTCATCGGCCTCATCGGCGTGGCGGCGGTGACGGGCCTGCCCATGTGGAGGGTGACGGCCTTCATCGAGGAGAACATCATCGTGTTTGAGACGCGGTGGGAGGGCTTGTGGATGAACTGCTACCGGCAGGCCAACATCCGCATGCAGTGCAAAGTGTACGACTCGCTGCTCTTCCTGCCGCCCGACCTGCAGGCGGCCCGCGGCCTCATGTGCGCCTCGGTGGCCATCACCAGCCTCGCCCTCATCACCTCGGCCGTGGGCATGAAGTGCACCAAGGTGGTGGACCACCGCGCCCGCACCAAGCACATCGTGCTGGTGGCCGGCGGCTCGCTCTTCCTGCTGGCCTGCGCCACCACGCTCATCCCCGTGTCCTGGACGGGCCACAGGATCATCCAGGAGTTTTACAACCCGCTGCTGATTGACGCCCAGCGGCGGGAGCTGGGCGAGGCGCTCTACATCGGCTGGGTGACCTCGGCCTTGCTCTTCGCCGCCGGGGTCATCCTGCTGTGCCGCCACGCCCCGCGCGTGCAGGAGGCCGAAGAACGGATCATCTACAATCCCGCCTCGTACGTCTACCAGCCCGCATCCGCGTACCAACCGCCGACCAACTACCAGCCCGGGTACACCTACCAGCCTGCTTACTCCGCGCCCCCGCCGGGCTCTGTGGCCTACACGCCAGTCCAGTAGACCGACTCGTGAAGAAAACTGCACAGAGACAGAGACCGTCTTGTTTTTCCTTGCCAAAATGAGGCATTTACTTCTAAACTGACCTGGAAAAGGCTGAAGGCAAAACCTATTTGGGATTTTCTGTGGAGACAGACTGGACTGGCACAAAAAATATAAATTGGCCCTGGCATTTTGCCTTAGGCCCGCCTGCCCAGCCCAGCCTTGTCTGATATATAGTTCTGCCACTGATGTTTTTTGATGTTTCAGTTTTTTATCTATATTTGAAATGGATTCATAGAGTCCTGGTCCTTCCAAATTGTGGACCAGTCTCTTGTGGTAAAATGTAGGAAAATAATCTTTTAAAAGCACTGCATCTGCACCAAAAGAGAACGGACCACCGGGCATCTGCCCTGTATGCCAGATGGCTAGTCCAGCCTGTGCGGAACTGATTGATTTAATGAATAATGTGCTGAGAATGATGATGAGAATGCTTTGGAACGATACATCGTACAGACGATTGATAGATTTGTCTTGGCGGGCTTTGTTGACATGTTCTTTGAAAAATTGCATGACCTCCAAAAAAATTCTCTTTTTCCACTGTTGGGGCTTTATGAACTGTATTTTTTTTTAATTTCAAGGACCCACAGTTGTGTTCAATAAATGGAGACAGTCAAGGGGGACAAAAAAAAAGGGCCTCTGTGGATTTTGTTTTCCGGGATCGCGTTTGACTCAGCGCTGAGCATGACTTGTTATCTCTTTTGTTGTCACCAACTATGCAGCTCAACTGGTCCAACCAGAACATTGTCACAGGTCCACCCACCTCACAAAACTGGCACTGTGTGTCTGAGCTACCACAAAGGACACATTTGAACATTTGACATTTCATTAGAGCACAAACAGAAAAACAGAAAGTCCAGCCCGTGTGTCAAGAACCTCACAAGATGAAACACAAACACTGACAGGTGACATCGAAGCTAATGCTACAGAATCTGGGCCATAACTGATCCAGTTGAGGTCAAAAGCCAAATCTATACATGCTTTGTTCACACATCCAAGGTTCATTCATTGTCTCAGAGGAAAACGCGCTGATGTCAGACCACACCGCCAACCCTTTCACTTCGATCAATACAAGTTGCCAATTCCAGCAGTTCAAGTCAAGAGCAGAGAACATTTAGATAAACAACCATTCACACTCAAATTAATGTTGTGGGTGAACTGGTGTTGACCCCTGCTGACATTGGGTGAGAGGTTTGGTCCACCTTGGATTGAGTGCCAGTCAATTGCAGTTCACATCGACCAGCAGTCAGCAACCAAAAGAACCATTTAAGGCCAAATACATATGAAAAATATCTGGCTGTAGTCACATAAGCAGTTGAACATTGTGATGAACGAAACAGTGTGTTAGTGTTAGCTTAATGTACTGAGGGTTCAAGAGTTAGTTAGCGATTAATTAATTAGTTAATCTGCACCCTCCAATACTTTGAGAAATGTTTTTGTTTTTCTTACATTTTTGGCAATTTTATGGACATAAGGTAATTTTCTGCCTTTTCTCCGTTTTTTGGGGGGACATTTTCTGGCTTTTAAAAAAAAAAAAAAAATTGCTAACAAATTGCTGTACAGTTTTGGCAATTTTGTGGACATTTTATGGTAATTTTTGTAATTTCTTCTTTTGTTTTGGGACATTTTATAATTACTTTGTGAACGTTTTCTAATTTTTTGGCCCTTTTTATTCAATTTTCGGACATTTGACATTTTATGGTAAAGGTATGCTTTTCCTCATTTTATGATCACTTTTTGGACATTTTTAGGTATATTTTTTAAAAACTTGAATCTACTTTTCGTCTCTTTGTCTGACAACTTCTGGACCCTGACATTTATTAAATATTTAATTATTTAAAAAAAAAATCTAAATCATTAATTAATTTAAAGAATATTTTATCTAAAAAGATAAATATATTAAAAAATATATATTAATTGTTTTTAGGAATAAATAAGCGGTTCAGAAAATGGATGGATTTTTTATTTTTTTTTAAAGAGCTCTACAGGGAGCCACTGGAGAGGCACTAAAGAGCCACATCTGGCTCCAGAGCCGCAAGTTGCAGACCCTTGACATGGACAGACAAGCACACTCACAACTATGGAGAATTTGCAATCTTGATTGAACCTTAAAATGTTTCAGTTATTGAATATGGGTGGAGGCCAGAGATTTGAACCCAGAACCACTTGACCGTGAGGCCGACGTATTAACCACTGCCCCCTGATGCAGCCTAGTAAATGAACACCTTTCTGAAGTCGACTTCCTGGTCCAACCAGGCGTAAAGATGTAAAGTGAGACCTTTGAGCAAACAAGGTAGAAGCTTACAACGGCTCCTGTAACTGGCCTAAGGGGAGTCTGTCGCCTAGCAACCGCTCTCAATTCCCACCCCTCCCTCCTTCCCACCTTGGTGTCCTGTACACAGAACAGGTGAACTCCTCCCTCTCCACCGGGATGCGGCAACGTCCCCAGCGGGACTCCACTCCTTCCTAGCGCAGTCGGGACAAGATGGCCAACTCGGCACTGGAGTTGCTGGCTCTCGTCCTGTCGCTGATCGGGCTGATCGGGGCGGCGGCCAGCACCGGCATGCCCATGTGGCGGGTCACGGCCTTCATCGGCGAGAACATCATCGTGTTCGAGACCCGCTACGAAGGCCTGTGGATGAACTGCTTCAAGCAGGCCGACATCAGGATGCAGTGTAAGGTCTACGACTCCCTGCTGGCCTTGCCCCCGGACCTCCAGGCGGCCCGGGGCCTCATGTGCTGCTCCCTGGCGCTGGCCGGCCTGGGTGTCCTCACCAGCCTCGTGGGGCTGCAGTGCACGTCGTGTATCCGCAACAACGACCGAGTCAAGCGGCTGGTGCTCATCATCGCCGGCGCCATGATCATCATGGCGTGCGTCTGCGTCCTCATCCCCGTGTCCTGGACGGGGCACGTCATCATCCGGGACTTCTACAACCCCTTGCTGCTCGACGCCCAGCGGAGGGAGCTGGGGGAGGCCCTCTACATCGGCTGGGTGGCCGGCGCCTTCCTCTTCGCCGGCGGCTGCGTGTTCACCTGCTGCAACGTGCAGTCGGAAGACAAAGACGCCAGGAGCTACATCTACTCCAGGAACTCGGACTACGTGGCGTACCCCCCTCCGCAGCCCATCCAGCCTCTGCAGCCTCAGCAGCTGGTGTTCCTCCCCCAGGCCCAGGCCCAGCCCGTTCTGTCCAGACAGCCCTCCACCAACTACAGCTACCAGTCCAGGTACCCGTCCAGGTACCCGTCTGTACGCAGCGGGGTGGCGTATCTCTGAACTCTGTTTGAAGCAACAACAAACTTGTCGTGCATTTCACGGAAAAAAAAACAAAAAACTTTTCAGTGAGTAGATTATTTTATGTACATGTTTTTTTTAATAGAAGAGTATTCCATGTGTTGTTGTTTTTGTTTACTTATGGGTGTCAAACTCAAGGCTTAAGGGCCAGATCACCACCATTTTATGTGGCCCGCTTAAGCAAATAAAATGTGCCTACTTCATGTTTGTTGTTATATGGATTGGTTCTTTTCACTTGGGCTGACAATTCATACACACAGTCACTTGGAAGAGAGTAAAATAAAGAATTGAAAAAACTAGAAATAAAAGTCACTCAAGGGTTGTGAAACAAATTTACGACCTTCAGTTTGTGACCCTCAATTCTTTATTTTACTCTCTTCCAAGTGTAAATATTACTCTAAAACTCAGTCTATTTGGTCTCTAAATAGAGTCAAATTTACTCTACAGAATCAACTGTATAAAGTGACCTCCTTGTCTTAAGTGCAGTTATATACTTTGTCAATCCATTTAATAGTGTCTTGTGTTTGAATATTCAGAAATTGAACCCAAACAGACTTACTGTATTTTTTTTCTTTACCTTTTTACATCATTTGATTGCACGTGTAACTGCAGGATATACTGTAGTGTATACCTTAAATTCAATTAAATAAATAAACAACTGTTTCTATTGATTCACAGTGAAGTACAGAGACTCAAAATGGCCACATGTGCCCGATTAAGGGCTAAATTAATACCTTTATATCAGTGTCAATCAAAACGGGCCCCATTAAACTATGCAGGTGTACCTAATAAAGTGTCCACTATCAAAAACCCAGCATCAGATTTGTTTGCCTTTTGTTAAGATCATGTGTACATGTACATAAATAGGTCATTGTTAACTCCGACTACTATTATATTGTAAATGAAGTGTTTACATCTGACGTCTGAAGTCAGCGGCCTCTCCTAGTGACGAGGGTGACTGCTTGTTTAAGGTGTGGACGCTGTTGTTTGCCAAGAGAGCGACGGTCTCACGACAGGTATTGGTCATGTGACCGCAATTTGCAAGTGGCTTTGAATGAAGATACAAAGAGTCCACTGCCTGGGTGGTCAATTGTTTTGCATTGTCGCGGAGTCTGAAACAAACTGCTATACGATGAGCAGGACATGCTAAAATTCATAGAGGAATGTGGAATTGTAGTGAGAGAATAAAAAAAAAAATAATAATATTGTAACATCCATAGTTGTTAATATGAAACAAAAATATACCAAATTCAAATTTCAACAAATTCTGCTTCTTCTACTGATTGTGTTTGAAGCACTTTTGATTTTTGATTCAGAAAAAAAGGAGGGAAAATAACTCAGAAAAAAAAATTGTCAGAAAAAAGGCAGAAAATTATTTAAAAACAAAAAAACAGGAAAAAAAATTGAAAAGCAGAGAACCAGCTTCTGTTTTTCTGAATTATTTTTAGTGAATTTTTTTTAACCTCTGAACTCCAAGTGACTTGTTGCAGACTCGCTAATGGCGGACACTTTCCCGTAGAAACGTAACTGTTAACTGCTCACTAAAATCACGCTAATCGATTGATATGTTTGTATACTTATATGCTCCATTTTTTTCTGAATATTTTTTGTTCTGTTTTTCAGAGTAATTTTTCCTCCTGTTTCTGATTATTTTTTTCTGTTTTTATTTAAAAAAAAAAATTTTATCACAGAAAAATAAATTCAGTAAAACAGAAAAAAATATACTCTAAAAAACAGAAAATTTAAAAAATACACACAAAAAACAAAGCTCCCCCCAAATGTTTTTGTTTTTTTCAAGTGAATGCAATACGCTTCAAAAAAGTAAGGTTGCTGCGGTCGCCATACCAGCATGCAGCCAAAAGAACGGTAAACACAAAACAAGCAATGATGCTGAAGCACCCTCGTCTGCTCGGGCCAACCAGCTGCCTGTGAAGCAGTTTTCCCACAACAAGCTTCATCTGACCGCACACAAACGCATCAGTTGAGCCTCGGGCACGTCGCCGACAGGCCGTCTATCATCGAGACCTCCAGCGTCGGCCTTTCGTTCCTCGTTTGGGATCTAAAGTTCAGCTCAACTCTGACTGGTCGCGATGGTCAGAGCAATTTGCGAGATGGTCGGCGTGTGCGTGGGCCTGCTGGGGCTGATCGGCGCGGCCGCCACCACCGGGATGCCCATGTGGAAGGTGACGGCGTTCATCGGGGAGAACATCGTGGTGATGGAAACCCGCTGGGAGGGTTTGTGGATGAACTGCTACCGGCAAGCCAACATCCGCATGCAGTGCAAAGTGTACGACTCGCTGCTCTTCTTGCCCGCCGAGCTGCAGGCCGCCCGGGGCCTCATGTGCTGCTCCCTGGCCTTGTCGGGACTGGGCCTCCTGCTGGCGACGTTGGGACTGCGCTGCACTTCCTGTTTCCGCGGTAACCACAGAGTCAAAGCCGCCATCTTGTCGGTGGCAGGCGGCATGCAGCTCCTGGCTTCCGTCTGCGTTTTCATCCCCGTGTCGTGGACGGGCCACGTCGTCATCCGCGACTTCTACAACCCGCTGCTGATTGACGCCCAGCGGCGGGAGCTGGGAGACGCGCTTTACATCGGCTGGGTGACCGGAGCTTTTCTCTTTAGCTCCGGCTTGTTGTTCATCTGCGGTCTCCGCATGTCGGACAAAAGGTCCTTGGACATTTACCAGCCCGCCACGCTCAGGAAGCCCGTTCTGATGGCCTACCAGCCCGTCCAGAGTCTTCCCAGCCTCACATCCAACCAATTCAATCCTCAGTTAGCAACAAGCGACGGCGTGCTCCTCACCCCGCCTGAAAGTACATCTGGCTTGTACCTAGGCAGCGTGGCCCAACCTTCGTCTGTGAGGCACTCGAACCCGGTGGGCAGCATATACACGCCGCTCAACTCTGTCTACATGAGCCAGGCCGGCACGCCATACACACTCACGTACAACCCCAGCGTGTCCTATCAATCCAGCTTCCACCCCAACCCACAAACGCCCGTTTTCATTCCATATAAATCGTCCAGGATTGAACCGGCATCTTACAGCGGGAGCAGTCCAGGCATGTACATCTGAACAAGAAAACAAAACGCAAACAGCAGCCACCAATTCCGGAAGAGAACAGACTTGAACAACTACTACTTTTGGACTGGACACTGTTTTTTGTCCGTTAAATCCGTTCACTCCCAGCATTTTTCACTGAAGCAACCCTCTTTGCTCCCGGCTGTTTTACTGGAAAATTATATTTTTATCTGTTTCTGTTTTTCAGCAATTAGCATTAGAATATTACTAAGTTTCATCATTCACAAATCTGTTGAAAACACTGGGAGAAAATTGCACTGGTTGATCTCTTATACTCTGCTTCCACCTGCTGGCCGTTTTTTAGTAATAACTACCATTGCTTAAAGCCACCTCTTCAGGGCAGAGGCTGCCTCAAAGTATGCTCCAGCATTAAAAAAAATAATAATAAATTTGTTTTTTTGTGTTTTTAAATGTATAAATACATTTTTGGGACAATGGCAATATTTAAAATAGACCGTTTGTATATGTTTTGGGGAGAAAATTAGTTAAAGAGGTCTCCATTTAATTGAGGTTCCAATGTATATTAGAAATTGTGAACAGGAAAATGACTAACGCCAAATCGTAAATATGTGGACGGACACGACTTCCGGATGACTAAATCTGTGATAATTCAAGTGAAACTACTCTCCCTGAAGACAAACGGTTTGTAAGGAAGAGGGAACAGAAGGAGATGGCAGAGAGAAACTAGCCTTTTGTCAGGATTGCCAGAATCTATTTTTGTAAATACAACATTCATGCAAGTGCAAAAATGAGACGACTGTAAGTGAAATGTTAAACCAAAACATACGTTGCTGCTGTCATTGAGTCCTTTCGCAACTTGACATGCGTGTTTTCCATGCTCAGATTGCGTCACGTCAAGTAACATTCCACATAAATAAGTCAGTTGCTTGTTGTGTCAAACTAGCATCATTGGATTTGGTGGGTTTTGGTCACGTAAAAGTGTTGTTTTGATAAACTCGCCTTACACTCACATTTGATTTATTTTGTGTATCATTAAGTGTCATTTCAAATCATCGTTGTTGTTGTTGTTGCTTGTTTATTTGCTTACTAGTGAAGACAAACCAGTTGGTGTGGTATCAGCTTTCTGATGACAAAGCAGGACAAAACCAACGGTTTTGCAACCTGAGCACGTCGCTCACACTTGAGCCACTGATGGTTTGGGAAAAAAACTATAAAATCAAATGAAAATGTTTGTATCCATGGGGTTTTAGATATTGTGACATATATCAGCTGTTTAACCACTTGAAATGGTTAAAAATGACAAATTTGTGTCGAGCATCGTCTGCAATTCTATTACTCACCACCAGATGCCGCCAAATCACACGATCAAACTGGACAGGACTTCTCTTTGTCTCTTTGCACTTGATCAGCTGACACTTCCTGTTGCAAAAATATACACATTGTATGCTTATTTTCAACAAACATTTTAGCAGCCCATTTGGCCAAATAATTACAACTATGAACACATTATTCATTTACATCCATGTTGACTTACTGCAAAAACTTTGTGGAAAACATTACTTCACCTTTATATTTTTATGTTAACAAAAAATCTGTAATATTTCACAGATACAATAAAGTAAAAGCATGGAAATTGATTAAAACAAATTAGTTTATGATATATTGAACAGATTAAAGTAGCACTAAGAAACTTTTCAACCTTAATAAAAAATCTTCATATCTCTTCTGATGAAATATCGATTTAAAACTTGTTGAATTGTACCTTTGCCATGGCCTGAAGGGGTCTGTATCATTTTTTTACTGGCAATAACCAACTTTGAGGAGGATGGTAGGGACACTGCCACACAAAAAAACTATAAATGTGCTAACTGCTTTGTGGAATACATCACTTGCCCCTTTCCCCATTCGTTACAAAGACGGAAGTCAATTTGAACGGGTGCGAGCTCAAAAACGACGCAACGCACTTGTCCTAGTCTTCCTTCAGACATAAAATTACCACTTTTGTCTATATGGCGCCACCATAATCAATGTAAACTAAAAGTTCCTTAGTGTTGCTTTAATAGGATCGAATTGAAAATAAATTAAAACAAATAAATGAATAAATACATGACGAGATAAAGGTTAAATATCAGAGCGATTACAACATTATCCGTCAATTTTGTTGGTATGGAAGGCATTTTTGTTTATGTATAAGGCATTATACAAATAAAAGAATGCAATTTGCTTCAAAGTCTGTTCTTGATCCCAGGAATGATGCCACTAATTAAGATGTCATACGTATATCAGAAATGAAACTATTATCAAGATGGACATTTATTTATTTATTTATTTAACTTACTTACTAATTATACTAAGTAGTTTAAACATGACTTATACGTGTTTTTAAGAGACCAAAAATGTATATATATATATTTTTTTTTTACTAATTATCTCAGATGATTTAATCAGGGGTTCTCCAACTTTTGCGGTCCAAGGAGGGGAGAAACCTTTTTGAGAAACTTAACCAAATTCAACTGAATTAAATTCAAGATGTATGTAGCTGGTTGACAGTTAGCATTTTCATCTTAACGATTTGGTCGCTAAATGAAGAAATTGCTTTTCGGATATTTATCCACATTAGAAACTTTTCGACCAGAAGTATGTGCCTTCAAGCCGCAAATATTTGACCATGAGAAAAGACAGCAAAAGAGCTAGAAATGGGACTTGAGATTTATGTGATGTGTCAAAGTCACATGAGAGCTTTTAGGGTAAGGAGGAGTTAGCTTAGCGCTCGCGGACCCCAGTTTGAGAATCCCGCTTAATCTTCAAGGCAGCTAGCAGCAGTTGCCAAGATTACATTTGCGTTCCCCCTCCCGCATCGGCAGCGCGGCGAAGATTTAATCATCATTCCTCGGTGTACCCGAGCAAAGACGTTGTCGAGGTCGACCGCCGGCAGATTTGAAGTTAATCTTCACGACGTATCCATGTTTGCGGATCAGCCAGCTCGACCGTGTCCTCAATTGGGTGCCGGCACGGGAGGGAAAGGCTCGGCCCAACCGGCTGCGTCATATCGCCGGAAAAGAGCGGAAGCCCAGCCGGAAACGAGTCACTCTTTATTTCAGAATAAAAGATAGTTGGAAACCTGGTTTGTAATCTGACTTTATAAATTGGACTTGACAAATCGGTCATATTGACATGAAATTAGTGATGTCTATTGTGACAGAAAATCTTCACTTTCAGTAAATCGCATTGCGATTTGCTTCATTGGTGGCAAAAGTACTCACACTCTTTACTTAAAACCCGTGGGCAGTATTTTATTTTGAAATGGCTTGGTCAGAACCAACAAAAAGCCAAAAAATGGTCACAATAATGCCTAGGGTTAAAAGGGGAAGTCAAGTCAAACATTTTATTTTCAATAATATGTTTTATGGGCCCCACTATCCTAAACACTGAATTTCGATTAATATTGCATTTGGGTAATATAGATTAAGCAGCAAAATCCACCATCTCAGGGGAGCTGCCATTTTGCCACTTCCTGTCCACTGAAAATGACATCACAGTTTCTCGAGGCTCAGGTAACGACCAAGCACAGTTCAGCTTGTGACCGTCACATGACCAAACTGAGAGAACAGGTGAACTGAGATGAAATATGGAAATGTTTGCCCATTTAAAATTATTTCTAAATCATAACATGAAATATTAAGAAATTTCAGATTGCTCGTATGATTTGAAAAAAAAATTGAAATAAATTTATAATCAATAAATTGTGAATATTTTCAAAATGTACTGAAAGTTGGTCAAATTGACCCAAGCAGCAAGTCGGTCCCATTTTTGACCCAGCAGTTTTGAGTGTAATTTAGCGCATCCAAAATGGGATTAAAAAATATATATATTATTACTTATAGCTAATTAGACCACAAAAATACTAGTCCAGCCCACTTGAGATCATTTTGGGGGTGCATGTGGCCCCTGAATTCAAATGGATTTGACAGCCCTGGTTTAGAGCATTTGACAGTGTTAGATTTTATTTTGGAATCCATAGCGGAAAACAGTACTTCCTGTCCGTGCTGCCTTGACAGTCTGAGCATCTCCGCGATCCTCCTCCTCACTTGCACTCTTCAATTCAAGCGTGCGCCGGGAAAAAAAAAAAGATGCTAAGTCCACAGTGAACATGGAAAACAACACCTGTGCCACGCATGAAGGATTTTAACGTTCAATTTGGACCTGGCTTCTTGTTTTTGTACGCCCTCTTTCTTTCCTTTCTTTTTCCCTCCTCACAATGAGTGAGAAGACGATGCGGGTCAGGGGCCAGTTGATTGTGACGGTCAAGGATGCGAGGACTGGCAAAGTGTCAGTATGACTTACGAGAAAAAGTGATCTCCATGCTCAAGCGGAGCCCCCAGGGAGGACCATGGCGAAGAGGAGAGGGCTGCTGTTGTCTCTGCTCTACTTGGTAGCAGACTTCTGGCTCAGTTGGCAGCAGGTCCTCAGGATTGGTGAGTGACGGACTACAGCTTCACTTTGGCTCGTTACAAAATGGCAGCAAACACACTCAAAACAAGGGCGACTCAATGTATTCTAATGTAAACTAAATATGATTTTTTTTTAAACAGTTCTATTCCTACCTAGAATAAATGTTTATTATTGTATTTAAAAAAATATATAATTCATTGTTAGTTTGAGTATTTATTTTTTTGCAGTACGAAAACAAGGACACGAGGACATAATACAATAATATAGTAGGTTCTGACTGATAACTGATTGTTTCGCCACTTTTTGTGCTTGCATTGTGCTTTCATTAATTTAAGAAAATATCATTTAATGTGCATTTGAAAACGTGTAATTCAAAATCATTTAATTTTATGTGCATTTTAAGTAAAAATATCATTATTTTTAAATGATTTAATTGAATGTCTTCCATGATTATTTTTCCTGTTAATTTTAAACACTTTAATGCAGTTTAAAGGTTTAAAAAAATTCATAACAAATAATTTAATGAAAAGATAATTTTTTTTTTTTAAATTTTGCACATATTTATAAATTCTAAATAATGGATTTGACTAAAATGTGTATAATTTATTAAAAATATATGTAATGTAATGAAACTAAATGTGAAATATATTCATTAAACATTTAAAAATAACGCAAGCCCGCTGCATCACACCAACGGCCGGCGACAGGATTTCTATATTAGTTTCCGAATGGATTATTTCTGTTTTCTGTATTTCCTCCCACAAACAATAATCACGGCTAGGGTGGTTGTGCTTGGGCACAACAAGATTGAAATCATGTTAATCCACTTGGTGTCGCGCTGCCAGAGTCAGGGCCATCCACGTCGCCAGCGCGGGTCAGAGGAGGACTGCCCATGCATGTGAACGCATCGCGGCTGGCACACCGGCTCGCTCGCTTTTTGGCCTGCGGCCACGGGAAATAGATACACGGCAGCATACGGAATAATGAGCAAGGGTCCCCCGACCCCCGGACACTTTGAAATCTGGCTCCACTCCGATGTAGCAGTCAGGAGTCATTCCAGTTTAGGGACGAGCCCTTTGAAAATTGTCAAGAAACGCTGTGTGATTAGTCCTTTTATATGTGATGCAAGCAGTGATAAAAGTGCTTAATTAAGAGTAAGACAGTCTGCTTGTAAATTGCATCACAAAAGAAAATGACTTTTTAAACAAGATTACTCACACTTCTGCCAAGGTTTAAAATGTGTCACTGTTTCACCGTCCTATATAAAAAAACTCATTTCTTGAATTCAAACTAATTAGGATTGGGATGAAATGTAACCCTTTGTTACACTCAATGTTACTATTACAACCATCTGGTGAGATTTGACGTCATTTGGAATGCTTTATCAGAATTTTTCCATGTTGCATTTATATTGCTACCCAAATGTACTAATTTGGATCAGATCAGGTTTCAAATCTGTTTTGATTTAAATTGACCACTCCTGTCGAGGCATAAACTTCAAAATGGGTCACCTACAAAATAAACGGCTTTTCCTGTTCTATATAAAAAAAAAAAATTTATCCCCTTGAATATGGATTCAATCTGGATTGGTATGAAATCTAACCTTTGTTCAATTTGTTTCAATGATACTATTACATACATGACATATAACGTGGTGAGATTCGACAGCATTTGAACGCGTTCACCGGAATTGTTCCTTGTTGCATTTACATTGCTACCCAAACAAGCAAATCCGAATCACAACTGATTTCAAATCAGTCCAGATTTAGATTGCGCACTCAAACTCCCGCCAAGACTTACATTTTAAAATGTGTCACACAATGTGGCTTTTCCTGTCCTACATAAACATGTTCTTCACTTGAATCCAGATTCGGTCTGGATTGCTATGAAACCGAACCCTTGTTTAATCGCTACACTGACAGCATTGCAATCATCTGGTGAGATTTGACATCATTTGAAAAGGTTCACCAGAATTTTTCCATGCTTGACTATTTTACTGCGTTGCTACCAAAATGTGCAATTTTGGATCAGAACTGGATAGAAATCACTTAAGATTTTGTTTAGACTGAAGTTAAGGTTAAATACACCACAAACTTTGATTTTTATGATCGGCCACAAACTGCTAATAATCCATCCATCCATTATCTGAATGCAGTAGACAACGTGAACCCCTTGGGGAAGTAAATTCCTTCAACGGCCAGCAGGGCATCGCTGTGGCCGCTCCGAGCCTGTTGTGTAACTCGGCAGGCTAACATGTTGCCGCGGCCCAACCTATTCTCTCCCGTCTTAATCTGCGCTCCGTGTCGTTAATCTGTCTCAATCATCGACGGGTGGCCTAATCTTTGTCATTCTCATCTGGTGCTAATCTCGGCCATATGGTGCGGGCGCTCGCTCCAATTAACATCCCTTGGTTTTGGCAGGTGCCGGCATCCAACCGGGACGGGCTTTCACTCTTCTCGCCGGCTTCGGTAATAATGATAAATCCTTAAACAAGCAACACTAATCTTCTTTATCCAGAAAGTCAGAGCAAGCAAGCGAATCGGTCGCGGCTTGGCTTTATTTGCCAACTCGGTGGTGTCCGATTCAGGCCCATCTGGAGCATCGTGAACATTTCCCGTAATATCCTTAGATCCCTTGATAGTCTCTCGTATCTTATCAACTAATAACACGTTTTCAAATTTTCAAAGATGACATATATAATTGATTTGAATACAAAGTTAGAAAAGACAATTTTGATTCTTACCGTCAAGTTTAAGTACCACTGATTGTCACGCCACGTCTCAGTGGGGTGGAATTCGTCCTTCGCATTCGACCCATCCACTGAGGAAGCGGTGAGCAGCAGCAGGGGCTTGCGCTCGGGAATCATTTTGTGATCTAACCCCCCCCAAATTCAACGCGTAACGCTGAGTGTCAAGCAGGGAGGCAAATGGGTTTTTCATTTTTATAGTCTTTGGTATGGCCTGGCCGGGAATTCGAACCCGTGACCTCTCAGTCTCAGGGCGGACACTAGGCAACGTCAATCAAAATCATGAGACATTGTTTACAATCCACAGTCCTAATTTCATAAATAAAATCCACACATAACCAGAACGTTGCTCAACCACGTTCATAATAGAGGCAGAAGCAAACCGAAGTTAAAAAAAAAAAACAGCTTTTACAATTGTGAATAATTAATAATTAAGAATTTAGATGTGATTTCAATGAATGGGCAATCAATCGCAGTATGCAAAATGGCTCTCGGTGACAATTGATCACTCTGATTGGCTGTCAGCGAGTAAACGCAAATCAGTGCGTGTGATAGAAGTACACTCTGACATGGTACACAAAATCAAAACAATAGCATCATCTAGTAAATTAAGATCAGCAAAACATTTCTTTTGATTATGAGTGTGCTGAGCGAGGTTATGGATCACGTGTGCATTTTGCATCATAAAACATCGAGTCAACTGACGATATCATCCCCCCGTTGGGAGAACCCACCAAACATAATCCTCATTTTCAGTCTGTCAGTCCAAGTGTGCGTTGGCATTGACGGGGGCGGGCGGGTCCCGGGCGGGTCCCACCGCACCAACAAAGAGAGCTCAGTGCCGCACATCAAACGGGCATCGTAGGCCGCTCGGGGCCGCCTCATTCATTCTCAGGCTGGCGTCCGCCCAAGTTGGATGGATCGCCATCGCTGACTTGTCGGACTGGGAGAAAGTCAAACACTACACGATTGTCCGGTTCGAGCCCACAAGACTGGCCTTCATGACGTGAAGTCAACCTAACAGTTCATGAGGTCACCTTTCCGCCGAGCGGTTGAGATCGATTCGGCTTGCGATGCAACGGTTGGCGACGGTAAACAAGAAGGATGAAATGGTATATGCACGCGGGGTTGTCGTTTTTTTTTTTACCGTACTGATGTGCGTGGTTACGATCAAGAAGGTGGGCTCGGTTAACAACTTGCTTGGAAAAATATTTGACATTGGTGTCATGATAATTTGTTTTCTTGAAAATATAGGGAAAAAAATGTTTGGAAAAAAAAAATACTAGTTTTTGATAAACAGTATCAAAAATATATTTATAATAAAAACAATGTAAGTTGGATATGTTGAAGTGGTAAATTGTAACTAACTGTAATTGTGAATAGAAAAAACTGTGATATTAAGGCTTCATTTGCCTTTATCTTAAGATCCTGTCATCTATAATAGATCTGATATTGTTTATCATGATTAACTTTTTGTTGGGTAAAAAATTACTTGAAAAGGATCTTGAAAAAAATAATCGCATATAATATCCCAATTGCGATTTTTTTTTATGGTGGCGCCTAAAGGAGGACCACATTTCCCATGAGGGCAAGCGCATTGCGTTGTTTTTTTTTTCTTCCATGCGTCGACATTCAAATTGACTTCCGTCTTTGTAATGAATGGGTAAGGGGGGAAGTGACGTATGCCATAAAGCGTTCAGCACATTTGTAGTTTTTTTTTTGTGTGTGGCAGTGTTCCTACCACCCTCCTCAAAGTTGCTTCGTGCCAGTAAAAATGATACAGACCCCCTCAGGCCATGGCAAAAGTACCATTCAACTAGTTTTAAGTCGATGTTTCATCAGAACAGTTATGAAAATATTTTATTAAGGTTGAAAAGTTCCTTAGTGATAATTTTATTGCAATATTGCAACTTTTTACTTGAAAAAAAAAAGTAATTGTTGTGCCCCCATTTTTTGTTGTATAATTGCCTATGTTATTAGTTTAAGCTATAAATATAGCACGTATTATTATTATTATTCTAAAACAGTTTATATAACATCAGTTCAAACAACTTTTACCACATTTGTCCATGCATCTTCCTGCTTGACTCCCCTTAAAAATAAACCACTCACGGAGGATTTGAATTCAAAAATGGTTTTGAGAAAAAGCACAAAAACCTTTCATGAGTTTTTTCTTGTTTTGTTTTTTTGTTTTAATTCCCAAAATATTTCGGTTTTGTCGTCCCTCCGAACATACCTTACTTTATCGTCCGCCATTGCTTTGTGACTACAAACGTTCTTGTGACGTAATATCTGGTCAAAACAAGAACCCCATTATCCTCACTAATCTTCGATGGAAGTGTTTTTTTTGTTTTTTTTTTTCGCTGACCAGTTGAGCAAAACCACAGCGTAGCATAAAAATGAAAGTGGATAAACCCCCACCCGAATCTTACTCGTTGTCGATGTTGTTCATCTGAAGGAGGCAGCAGAAGCGCTCAAGGCTGATCGCAGTCTCCCTGCGGCGCTTTTGTTTTCATGACCTCCCAGCATGCATCGCCCCACAGCACCGTCTGACCTAATAACACAGTAAGATAGGCCTTCACTTACATTGACGATATCCACAACATGGCCGACTACTCACCAGTTTTTGCAAGTGTGTGTTTATCTCGGTGAAAAATGTATGTCTTGTGAGGAACCTGCATGACCCCCCCAAACACGCTGGGCGCGTCTTTCACGAACAGGATGAACAAAAAAAGCCTGTAAATGAAATGATGCAGGAACTTGGCCATTTTACTTTGAAGCAACCATTATGATGTGAATTCCACGTTATTATACACATAGGCACAGTTTAATTATGCAGCCTTGTTTAGCTTTTGTACTGTGGGCAACAAAAAAAGGATTAAGGTGAATCCTAATTACCAAACTGTTTAAAATTGTAGCAAATAAATCTTTGGGATGATGTTTTTCACCATTTTCATTTTTTGAAGCCACACTGACGCATTGACACTCATGTTACTGTAAAATAGTTAAATTTAAACATAATACATCACTTTTTATGTTTTTTAAATTAAAATTACTTTTTAATTAATTAATTAATTAAAATGATGTGAAAACAGCACAATAATGCTAAACTCCTCAATGTCAATGAGTGTTTATTGACAGAGATGAAGGAATAGGTGCAAAGCGGCAAGAAATTCCCAAAGAACAGAGAGACAACATCAAGAACAACTGCCCAACTGATAATAAAATATGAAATGTCAGCAGCTTGATATAAGCTGCGAGTAGCACTGTGGCAACACGTCCTGTAGGCAGCGGAACAAAATGGTCAACTGCTACGCCAGACAGGGCTCTAAATCTAACCCCCCAGTGACCCCTAGTGGCTGGAGGAAACCACTACAAACTCCACGATAAGACAATTAAAAACACAAGTCCATAAAGTTTACATTGAATATTATAGTAGCCTAACAAAGCAACTTTTTCAGAATGAAATCTCCCACTCTTTGCCACTTTTGGACCCCAAACTGCTCCACAATTTAGCAACACCCATCAGCATAAGCATACCTGCTTCCGATCGGGGCTGTTTTCGGCGATTCCCCTTCGCAACAAAATGGCTGACTTGCTGTTCATTTTCCAGCATGGGTTCTTGTGTGCGATATTCACGTCCATTCAATTTACCACCATTTTTTCCAACTCACCAGATGGCACTAGGGAATTACAAGGCAAATTAGAAATTGGTAAATCAGAAATAGTCATGCTCCGCCCATTTAAGATGGAGACGATAAAGTAGTAGCGGAAGTTAGCGTCTGCTTCCGATTGGGGTTCATTTGGACAAATTCTCAAGTGGGAGTTCGTCCAAGTACAAACCGTTGAAATTCACCCTCAAAATGGCTGCTTCACACCAAAATGGCCGACTTCCTGTTCAATTTTGGGCATGAGTTCTTGAGACTTTTTCCATAAGTCCTGCTACGATAGAAATGTCCACCCAATTTAACATGGATTGGTCAAACTAAGGTAACGGAGTTAGCCAAACTTTCAAGGGGGACTCTTAAACAACTTAGGGAGGGGAAGGGGGGCGGGGGCGCGTCATGTTGAGTTGCACATTTTCATCAGTATACACACACTTGCTAAACTTTCCGTCATGTTGAGCCCCCGCCCCCCCCCCCCCCCCAAAAAAAAGGCCATTTATTCATCTGGTGGATGCAGTGACCTATTTGTCGCCTGCAAACGGAATTTGTGATTCGCCTTATGAAAAATAGACACGCAGATAAATTCAGCGTTGTTGACTTCCATCGACTGCAGCTTTATCTGCTTTTCTGAGCACTTCCTTAAAAATGGAGCAAGACAGATGAAGCCGCTGATATAATTAGCGAATGAAGTTGCGCTATATCCAGACCTTATAATGAGTTGCTAAGCCCCCCTTTTCCCTTTCAACAATCAAGCTTGTTGTGTCTTGTTTTGTGGCCTGGTTAGTGCGCAGTAAATCATTTAAAGCCACCCGAGATGTTTGGGTGCTTAATGAACCTCAACAGTGACTTTCATTTCGGCGTCTTTTTAAGAAGGGAAGCGCCCAAAGCAAAATTGGATTTGATTGCAGCAGTGTTGCACTGCAAGAGCCGACCGACTTTTGCACTAAGCGGGAGGCTGAAGATCATCGAAGCAAATAATGGCGCTCGTACCATTAGCCGAACATGGGCTCCCTTTAGTGGTATGTGAAAGTATCACTGGAATAAATGTTCAAAACGTACAAAATGTTACAGTAGTCAGTTGTTTTGATTTTTTTTCAGCGGATTTACTGAAAATGCGCAAAACGGACATGTGACTTATGACGATTCCATCTGTTCTTTTGCGAATATTGCGAGGGGACTCCGCCGCTCTAGGTGGCGCTATACACCATAGAGATGTGCTCTACCAGTAATTTAAAAGAAGAAGAAGAAAACCAGGAAGCGACTGCGCCGTGTGATGACGTCGTATGAGTTTGCTTTTGTAATTCTTGATAACTCTTTGCCGTTTACCATCTAAAATTGCATAAATATTTGCATCTTTAATTCATTCCAAAAATATTTCAGTTTTGTCATCCCTCCAAACATACCTTACTTTATCGTCCGCCGTTGCTTTGTGACTACAAACGTTCTTGTGACGTAATATCTGGTCAAAACGAGCGACTTGTTAGCGTTTATTTGCAAAACCCGTTTCCATAGCCAAAATTTGCATTTTGATTTTTTCCAGAGGTGGCAAAACCGGGTCCAGAAAGTTAAAAACACTGCCACAGTTTGACTTTAGCCCCTGATGCTAGCTAGCTAGCTCCCTCGCAGGTAAACAAGCAGCTAGGGAGCTAGCTAGCTAGCACCTACGGCTAAAGCCAAACTGGGGCAGGTATTTTTACTTTCTGGACTTGGATTTGTCACCTCTGTTTTTTTCCGATACGCTTCAAAATCCACCCCCTCCAAGCGTTTTTTTCGTTTGTTTTTTTGCGAATTTTGGGCCCTTTTTCGAATTTCTAGCGTTTCCATTCAGTTTTATTTTTCACATTTCTTGAAAATTCAAATAAAAATGGGCGGATGTAACCCCCACTCGTGACTTTCATTTTGGGTTCATTATGGTACTTGGATAGCCAAATAATTTTTGAGGTGGTATTTGGTGTAAAAGTTGGAAAAACCAGCATACAGCAAACACAACACCGGGCTTTTACTGAAATGTTGAGGATACAAAGTTAGTTACTGAATATACCAAATAATAATAATAATAATTTGCAAATTACCCAAAAAAAAAAAAATCGCAAACCCCTCTTAAGTTAAAAATGACAAAATGGAGTTGAGCCACTCTGATTCTCAGTGGCTTCACTAATTCACGCACACACATGCGTACATGGCGTTAAATGATGACAGTTGCTGTAGTTCAGTGATAACATCTCAGATCTTCAAGCTCATTTCCTGATAGGTTGTATAAAAACATCAGCTCCTTCCTCTTCATCCAGACACAAAGAGCTGCGGGCTTTCCATATGTCGTCAAATTCTCTGTCTAAGCTTAATTTGATGCTGCTGATTAGTTACTGGGACCAGCGAGCCGCGTTTCATGCCAAATTACACGCAAGCAAACATCCATTAGAAGCAAGTCTGCTTGCTCCATCTCTGCAAATCAAGAACATGATTGGACTTAAAGGGGTGGGGCCTCTCAAATTGCATCTGCTGTAAAGACTGGTTGCTTGCTCATGTTGCCATGCTAATGGCAACATGAGCAAGCATTAGCATTAGCATTAGCATTAGCTCCCCGGGTGTTTGGTTTCCTGCTAGGGAGCTAGCTAGCTAGCTAGCACAAAGCGCTAAACAACATGAGCAAGCATTAGCATTAGCATTAGCATTAGCTCCCCGGGTGTTTGGTTTCCTGCTAGGGAGCTAGCTAGCTAGCTAGCACAAAGCGCTAAAGTCAAACTGTGGCCGTGTTTGTACTTTCGGGACCTGGATTTGCCACCTGTGCTAATGTTTGGCGTTAACGAGATGACACAATATGTCTAACTGGCTGGAGCAGTTTTCTTTTGGCTGTTATAAAAACCCAACCGGAGGAACAAATGTTCATGTTTATCACATTCCACCTCATGGATTAGCTGTAGGTCAATTTTGAACAGGGTTATGTGAAAATGGTGCGTCATCAATAGCAAATTATAAGGAATGATAATGTATTTATTATTATTATTATTATCATCATATGTACTCAGTAGTAACTTTGAGCCTATTAAGCTAAGTTGCTTTGTGTGTGTTTTAATGGAATTAACCATTTAAATGAAATTATTCAAATCTAATTAGGCCTATACATAATTTTGTCATTAAATAAATGGATTTAAAGTAAATATATAAATGATTGGATTGATTTGATTACATTTTTATACATTGCATTGATTATTTTTATCCAAATAATTTACCCGCTCGGAGGTGATATTCGTACACGTGTCAGTACGATGCACCACTTCACACTACAGCCACAATAATAATCGACGTATTCTTGAATTGACATTTTATGTTCTCGTTTTCACATCACAAACAAACGACAACGAATCCAAATGAATCTGCTTCCCCTGTTGTATTTGCATCTTGTGTTGGCAGCGTTTTTGGAGATTATTCATGCGGCGGGTGCGCATGATTTTGTGTTTGTGTGATTAGAGGTCGGCTACCGAGATGTAAATCAGAAAATCTACATAGTGGGGGGAGCTATTTTGGCCCCGTGCACAAAATGGACCATCTGTTTGGAAGAGACAAGTTGTTACAGGATCTGTGTGTGTGTGTGTGTGTGTGTGTGTGTGTGTGTTCGGGGTGCGGGCGCAAAAATGGTTGATTGATGCTTTAAGTTGTGGTGAGCAGAATTGGGAAGTATTTTAGCAGGACTTGTAGCAACTGCTTGGGATGGGCGCACGTTTGTCAAAAGCGAGCGTCACAGCGCCAGACAAGGCGCTCTCAGTTCGGGATCCGAGAAAAAAGAAAAAGTCCTTCACAATCAAGGTCTCCACGGAGGCATTTAAAAAAGATGTTTGTTTTTTTTAAATCCCATTTTCATATGCAGCTGCGGAGTGTAATGACCTTTTGTCTTTGGGGCCTTTTTAGATGCTTGAAATGAGTTTGACTACTCAAGGCTGACATTTCTTTGTGCTTTTTGTCAGTGGAACATTTTTGGATATCGAGTTTGTCCAATGGGAAATAATGGAAGTGGGGGGGAAAAAATGTTCCAGGATCGAACTGTCACCAGTTTAGTCCCAAAGTTAATGGTTAGTACAGGCGGCATTTTCAATAACATTTAAAAATTCTCAAGTGCTATGTAAGACAAATAACTGTTAACTGCTACTTAATAGTGATGTGATCGATACCACCTATTTGCTTCACCACCTAACACAGAGGTGGCAAATCCAGGTCCAAAAAGTAAAAACCCTGCCACAGTTTGGCTTTAGCCCCGATGCTAGCTAGCTAGCTAGCTAGCACAAGGGGCTAAAGCCAAACTGTGGCAGGGTTTTCACTTTCTGGACCAAGATTTGCCACCTCTGACCTAACACATATCACATGTATTTGGATAAAAGTAGTGTTAGGAGCTCTATTGTCGTGAATAGCATAATTCTACGTGGGGGCAGGTCAGACTCAGTGTTGGTAATTTTACAGAAGAGCGAGGGGTGAAAGCCCTCTTTGTTTGTGTTCAATTCTGGACAAATGTAGGTTTTATTCATTTAAACGTACACAATCTACACCCACATTTTTTTTTTTTTTAGCTCATCTACGAATGACCCGGCCCATCCATCCATTTTAAAACTACCATATGTGATAGCATCAGAAGAAAAGCACAGGGACTTTTTTTTTTTTAAGAAAAAGCAATTCAGAGGTAGCCTTGAGCCCACCTGCGCTTGTCAATGTCACCGTGTGCAAAACAAACATTTGGAACGAGCAAAACAAACATTTGGAACGAGCCTATTAAAAAGAACCTTTGGGGCGATTTACATTTGAAATGATTCTTTTTTTTCTGTGGCTTTCACTTTATTTTGGAGAAATACTTTTTCTTAGGGCTAAAAGTTTTCCACAGCAAATAATAATGTCTTTAGGCTTGGTGAAGCAGCATGTGGCTAAAGTTACATTTTATTTTATTTAATAAGAGACAAATATTTGTGAAATTAAGATACATTGGCGAACATATTTTAACAATCAATATATGTATTTCTAATGGAGGTTTTTTTTTTGGTAAAAGAACAGAAATATATATATATATATATATATATGTGTGTTTTTGACATGTAAAATCAGATGGTATTTTTGTAAATTAAATGATATTTTTAAAATACAGGGAAAAAACTGTAAAATAAAAAGTAAAATTCTGTTATATGAAAGTTTGCTTACAGTGCTGTCAAAATAAAAAAAAGTTTAAAAAGACAAACAAAAAAATTGTAATTTTCCAGCAGCTGCGGCACGAGAAAAATACTGTGAAATAACAAGAGAATGACCTTCTCGTAAAAACTTTTTTTTTTTTTACAATTTTTTTTTTTTTTTTTTTTTACAGTGCATAGAGGCGTAACAAGCATTTATTATTATGAGCTATAATGATGTTGCTTTGCAGTGGTGTACAAAATGCACTGCATCACACTAAGAGTTGCTCATCATGTAGCTCAAAGTGACGTCTGTGTCGACGGAGGGTTCATCAGTGAAGATTTAAAGCTTAAGACAAAAACATTTGCAGAGCGTCGCATCTGCCGCGCCGGAGTCAAAAGGACGATCAAACAAGTTCAACAAACTATGAAACAACATACGAGAGAGAGAGAGAAGACATGAATAAGACGTATATCCGGCAGTGATGAAGACGACCTGCAGTGACCCCGTAAGCGCGGTCTGATGTGTCTCCTTGTCCCAACGCGTTTCCCAAAAGCCGTGCGGGAATGTAGGCCGTGCAAATAGGACGAGGCTGGCCGAGGTGAAGCTTCTCGCTGAATGGGATTAAATCTGCTTTCAGACTCCAGTGACATGACCCAAGGACATCTGCGCAATATTATGTCATATTTACAATCAGGCAAAGCAAATATGGACGATGGAGAGTGAGGCTGTAAAAAATGATGAATGAATGCTTTCTTTCTATATTTTTGCAATTAAAACTGAGCAGTTAAATTCCTTGCTGTCATGTTTCGGTTCTGTGGAGTCGGGTTTTTGTTTTGTGTTCCTTGTCTTTCCCCTCGTCTCGTTATGCGCAACCACGTCCTCCTGTGTGTCAACCTATCAGTGCCCTCAGCCGCTTGTGTCTTCCCCAGGTGTGTCTTGTCAAGTAATTGGTGTTGGTGTATTTAGGCCCCCGTCCACACAACAACCAGTTTCAATGTTTCCTCACAAGTTTCTTACCGTTTAAGCCGTTCGTCCACATGACGAAGCGGTTTCAGAGCTTGAAAGTCTTTGTCACAGCCAAGCTTTCGTCACAGGCAAGCTTTCGTCACAGCCAAGTCTTCGTCACGGTCAAGTCTTCGTCACAGTCAAGTCTCCGTCACAGCCAAGTCCTCGTCACAGCCAAGTCCTCGTCACAGCCAAGTCCTCGTCACAGCCAAGTCCTCGTCACAGCCAAGTCCCCGTCACAGCCAATTCTCCGTCACAGCCAAGTCCTCATTACAGCCAAGTCCTCGTCACAACCAAGCTTTCGTCACAGCCAAGTCTTCGTCACAGCCAAGTCTCCGTCACAGCCAATTCTCCGTCACAGCCAAGTCCTCATCACAGCCAAGTCCTCGTCACACCCAAGTCCTCGTCACACCCAAGTCTCCGTCACAGCCAAGTCCTCGTCACACCCAAGTCCTCGTCACAGCCAAGTCCTCGTCACACCCAAGTCCTCGTCACAGCCAAGTCCTCGTCACAGCCAAGTCCTCGTCACAGCCAAGTCTCCGTCACAGCCAAGTCTCCGTCACAGCCAAGTCCTCGTCACAGCCAAGTCCTCGTCACAGCCAAGTCTTTGTCACAGCCAAGTCAGGTCCTGTCTGGTCAGGTCCTGTCCAGTCACAACAACCAGCCTATTCACGTCCTGTCCAGTCAAGACGACCAGTCCAGTCACGTCAACCAGTCCAATCATGTCCTGTCCTGTCAAGTCCTGTCCAGTCAAACTACGTTATGTCAGACCCTGTCGAGTTACGTCCTGTCCACGCCCATCAATTCACGGTTGTCCCTTTTTCCTATGTTTTATTAAAGTTCCACGTATTACCCTTGTTTCCTGTCTCACTGCCTTAATTTCCCGCTCTTGGGTCCACCATCCCTCAACCAATCATTCCACTCTGAATAATTTACTCTTCCAAGTAAATAAAATAAAATTGACTCTGTAGCTACTTTGTGTATGAAATGCACTATAAAGCTGCCTTTCCTTGCGTATTGCCTGCTCACACCCCATTTGACCTTTTTTTTTTGTTGGTGTCGACCCAGGCGGCATCTTTGAGACGCTGGAGACGGACCCCATCAGTGTGGAGGAGCTGGCCTTTAAGTTTGCAGTCACCAACATCAACAGGAATCGGACCCTCATGCCAAACACCACGTTGACCTACGACGTCCAGAGAATAAATCTCTTTGACAGCTTCGAGGCCTCCAGAAGAGGTCGGAATTAGTGCTCGTCACGATCGAATATTGTTAGAGTCGATTAATCAACTGGTCAAATTCATTTTATCTGTTTGTTTATCTCGTATTTGTATAGTGATTTAAGAAAAAAAGGGATTGATATTGTACTATGTTACCGGTTCAATCATTGTTTTCCAAAGTAAAAACAGATGTTGGCAAATGTCTCATTTTGATTAAACACAGAAGATAAGCAGTCTGCAAAGGACTACAGAAATCAGTGAACAATTACCAGAGGTGGCAAATCCAGCCCCTGATGCTAGCTAGCTAGCTCCCTAGCAGGTAAACGAGCACCATGGGAGCTAGCTAGCTAGCACTTGGGGCTAAAGCCAAACTGTAGCAGGGTTTTCACTTTCTGGACTTGGATTTGCCACCTCTGACAATTACTGTTGATATGCTGAAGCATTTTGACAATTAAAAAAAAAAAAGGCTCCTAACAATTATTCCATTATTAAAATAGTTGGACTTGAAGACTACTGTACATGAAGAGTAAAATCCCAAAATGAAAGCGTGTTCTCGTCATTGTCATTTTCCGATTTGGCCGTTGACCCGTTTTTGTCTTTCTCAATTGCCAGCCTGCGACCAGTTGGCACTGGGCGTGGGTGCCGTGTTTGGACCGTCGCACAGCTCGTCGGTGAGCGCCGTCCAGTCCATTTGCAACGCCCTGGAAGTCCCTCACATCCAGACGCGTTGGAAGCATCCGTCCGTGGACAACCGAGACAGCTTCTACATCAACCTCTATCCCGAATATACCTCCATCAGTCGAGCCGTGCTGGACATCGTGCAGTACTACAAGTGGAAGACGGTCACCGTGGTCTACGAGGACGCCACGGGTAGGTTTTGACTTGATTTTGCAAGGCCCACAGAATATTATGTTCTATTGCTGTAAAAACATAGACAGATTAGAGTCGCTTCTTTCGTCAGGACAAAAAAGTGTATTTATCTGTTTCTGTTTTGCAGCAAGTAGCATTAGAATACAGCTAAGTTTCATCATTATTCACAAATCTGTTTATATTAGTGGGGGAAAGAGCTTTTTTGCAACATGGCCCTGATTGGTCTCTTATACTCTGCTGCACCTGCTGGCCATTTTTGTAATAACTACCATTGCTTCAAGCATTCTCTTAAGAGTTTAGAGGTTGTTATGCTCTAGGATTTAAAAAAAAAAACATGTAAAAAAAACGTATAAATACGTCATTGGAACCATGGCATTTAAAAAAAAATAGAACATATTTATACGTCTTTGGGAGCAAATGAGTTAATATTGTTCCCAATCAGTTAGTGAGCCCTTCCCCTTTTCCGATAAGATCTATCCACCTCACAGGTGTGTATGAGTGCACGTTTATGGCCTAAAATGCTAATCCCAATTATTTATTATTATTCATCACTTTAGGGAAAACATCTACATTTTTACTGCACTACTTTTCAACAAACAATATCTAGTTTTTAGAGCAAAATGAATGTCTAATCATTTCAGAATAAATGATACCAATAAATTAATTAACAAGGGCAAACTGAATAAATAAAATGTTCTTGTTTAAAAGGAACCCAGACTGTCATGACAATTTTGCTTTATATTATGCATTTGGTTGTTAATAACATAAATATGAGATTCATTTTTCAAAAATCATTTCCAGTTTAATACATTTTGTAGAAATTTTATTTGGACGTACGCCGCCATTGTTATTTACGTCGCAACCCATTCAGTACGTTCTTCTTCTTCTACATTGCGCTTGTTGTAATTTTCGCCCCCTGGTGGCGGATGAGAAAGTGCTTGATTCAATAAATATCGCTAACGATCAGATGACTCAAATCGTGGCAATCAAAATTGTAATCATGATAAAAAATTGAATTATGCAGCCCGACAGATGTGAAATACCAAAAATGTTGATTAGATAGCACGGCTATTGCACAGGTGTGCCTTACACTGCCTACAATAAAAGGCCGCTCTAAAGCGTAGTTTTCTCATACATCTTTTGACATTTCAAGTTTTTCTAGATTTTTCAAATTGAACGGGTCATTTTGACCCGCTATGTAACATACAGCCGTCACAACTTTGTTCATCTGTAACACGACTTGCCATGTGTCACACTTTGTAACTTCTCCAATTTGGATGATTCTATGAAATTTTGTATAACATTTGTGATGATGAAAAATGATTTGGGGGTCAAATAATGATGCCGTTTGTGTGCTGAAGGCCTGATTCGCTTGCAAGAGCTGATCAAAGCTCCGTCGAGATACAGCATCAAAATCAAGATCCGCCAGCTGCCAATCGGAAGCAAAGACGCTCGGCCGCTCCTCAAGGAAATGAAGAAGGGGAAAGAGTTTTACGTCATCTTCGACTGCTCCTACCAAACGTCGGCTGACGTCCTCAAGCAGGTCAACCACTGCAAACTCACCGAAACACACACGACGGCACGGGTTCTCAAGCTTTTTGTGCCAAGAAGAAAAGACCCCCGCATAATCCAAACATAGCCAACATGTGTGTTCCAAAAGAAATTAAAAAATTGCCAATTTTAGACAACATTTACAATAAAAAAAAACAAGTTTTTTTTTTTTTTTTTTTTTGATAAATAGGGAAGGAGAGGAGCCAGTGAAGAGGTGAAAAAAAGGGTTGGCAGGATTCTCACATTAATCTCAGAATTCGTACTTTAAAGTGAGAATTCTGAGATTAAAGTCTCGAATCTCCGAATTCAGATTTTAATCTCAGAATTCTGACTTTAATCTTAGAATTTTGACTTTAAAGTGAGAGTTCTGACTTAAATCTCAGAATTTAGATTAAAGGCAGAATTCTGACTTTCAGAATTCTCACTTTCAAGTCAGAGTTCTGAAAATAAAGTGAGAATCCTGCCAACCCTTTTTTTCACCTCTTCACTGGCTCTTCTCCTTCCCTATTTATATCTAAAAAAAATAATAAAAAAAACGTAATTTTTTTGGTGGGGGGGGGATGGGGATGTTCTCTTCTCTTTTTTTTCCTCTTCACTGGCCCTAATTCTCCTCCGGAAAAAAAAGTTGTCATGTTACAAGAGCAAAGTCGTCCTTATTCAAGTTGGTTGTGATGTAACATCAACAATGGTTGTAAGAGGGTGTGCGCACTTGTGCAACCACATTATTGCAGTTGTTCAAGAAAGTCAAGTGAGGCGTGCAGGTCACACCAATAGAGGGAAAAAGTTTTGTAACAATTCATGTTGGTCTCATTTTTTTAATATCACAAAAAGTTGGCATTCGAATGGGGGTGTGTAGACTTTTTATATCTGATGTAAATAATTTTGGCTACTAACTTGCTATTAGAAATCCAACTTGTCAAATAAAATTTTCCCGTTTTATCGCCTGATAATTATGCTTATATAATGTTCATTTCATTCCTTTAAAAAAAAAAAAGGTCACATTTTTGTAGCGTAGCGGCTAAAAATGCAACAGACAATTTAGGAATCCAAGTAGCTTTAGTCTTAATATTGAGCACGCCGCGCAAGATTAGTCAAATGTGTTTCCGGCCGAATCTCAGCAGAGTTGAAAGTTCCCATTTAGAAGCAAAATCTGCATGGAAAATGAATTGCAAGCTTGCTTCTAAAGCATTCTGCCTTTCAACCCTTTGCAGATCCTGTCCATGGGGATGATGACGGAATATTACCACTTCTTCTTCACCACGCTGGTAAGCAGCCAAGAGTGACTCAAAAATAATCCACAAAGTCGCAGCCCGAAGTAGGTTTGCTCACATGCACCCTCCAAACACAATGTCAGAGGCTCTAATTATTATAATGTGATTGTCGTTGTTAAAGTTCAACATCATCAAAAAAAAAAAAAAAAAAAAAGTCCTCCGCGTCTTTAAATTAATTTGACCATAACCTTCACCTAGTGCAGCGAAAATTAAACAGAAACTCTTAAAATCCACAGTCAAAACTAAACAATCTGAATAATATGATCTTTGCTCATGCTAACATTCTCTTAGCGCAACAGGAACGCAACAGAACAAACTGAAAATAATCCATCAGCTCAAAAGTAACAATTGCTTACGCGCAACTGCTCACAAAGTCGTCAAATCATCTAACTAATGTGATTGCTACTAACAAACTAACACAATAGAAATCAAACAATGATTTGAAATCATCCGCCATGTCAAAAGTACGCTCATTTGCATAAGCACGCTTGTGAGGTCGAGGCGTCATCCGAATAATGTGATTGTTAGTCGCGACAACCTCCATCTGACATAACAGAAATCAAACAAAACGTGTCGATATAATGTACAAAATCAAAACCAAGTTCATTTGCAATCAAATTTAAAACCACTCCACAAAGTCAAAACTATCCTTGCACAATAGAAATAAAACGCAAAGTCATCCAAATGCAGTAATCCACACAAGCAGGCGCTCACTCGCAACCGAGACGCGTCACCTGGTTAGCGCAAGGTGTTATTAATGATTTGACTCCCACCCCAACACTCACTCGACAAATGAAAGGCAGTTTGCGACGACGGAGTCCGAACCCAAGACACGCTTAGGACCGCCCCCTCATTTGAATAACATTTCGTCCTGTCTGCAGCGCGAAATAAATAAATGTGAGAGCAGAACATTTTTCTTTCTTTCTTAATATTTAAATTAATTTATATATTTATTTTTGTATTTATTTTTATTTTTTATTTTTATATATTTATGGATACATTTTTTTTGGTGTCATTTTTACTTCTATTTGTATTATTTTTTTTAATTAAATTTTTGAATTATATTTTTTATATCCGTTTTTGTTTTCACTTTTAGTCATTTATTTATTTTTTATTTTGGCAGTTTTGGACCCCCCCAAAAAAGTCAACTTTTAATGTAATGAATTTCCCCGGCAGGACCTGTTTGCGCTGGACCTGGAGCCGTACCGCTACAGCGGCGTCAACATGACGGGCTTCCGGCTGCTCAACATCGACAACCCCAAGGTGGCCTCGGTGGTGGAGAGGTGGTCCATGGAGCGGCTGCAGGCCCCCTCCAAGGCCGAGACGGGAATGATGGAGGGCATGATGACGGTCGGAAACCACAATCAAATCCAAATCGACACATTTCACCATCAAATGATTTGAAAATGGCAAAATGTGGGGAGCGCGACAGCATTTTTAATGTTGATGATAATCATAAAAATGTCAAGAAAGGAAAAAAAAACCCGCAAAGTTGTTGGCGATGGAGGCTCATCCACTCTGAGAAGTTTTCCGCTCAAAGGGGGTGCGCGACCCAACAATAAATAGGACACATTTGGACAGTGGAAGAGCTTGTTAAGCGGCTCCACTTGTACTTGTTTATCTGCTTTAATGAGGCTCATTAAAAGATAACGCCGGCTATTTACAGATCTTCAGCATTGGTAAACAAAATTAATCATCATAACACCCCCCCCCCCCCCCCAGCAAAAAGCATGCTAGCATTACTTGTGAACTGTACTCTGATAGATATAAGCACGCAAACATCTATTTCGGGAAATAATAATTAGGATCTTCTGATAGCTCTCATTAATGTGGAGCAGCGTTACAGGTTAATATAAAAAAAAAAAAAGTTCCTGATAAGGGGATCATTTCTCTCACCGGTTATTAATGACAAGTGCCACCGTGCACAGTAGAAATGAAAACAAGTAGAAATCATCTAAAGAGTAGTGAAAATACTGTGTTAAGTATGTGTCGCGATCACTCATGACATGCCGATCGTTTCGCTCGCCATTTATTAATTGCAAGTGTCACCTTGCGCAATAGAAAAAAAAAACAAGTAGAAATAATCACAAAAAAAAAGTGACGCGCGCGCTTAGTCAAATGTACAAAATATGTGTCATGATCGCTCACAATATTACGATCATTTCTTTTGCCAGGTATTAATGACAAGTGTCACCTTGCACAGTAGAAATTAATAGAATAGAAGCAATCTAAAGTGTAAAAAAAAAAAAAGTCCCGCACGCTTGGTCAAATGTTCAAAGTCCGCGTCATGATTTCTCAAGACGTGGTGATCGTGTCGCCCGTCAGTTATTAATGAAAAGTGTCACATTGCACAATAGAAATGAAAAGAACAACTAGAAACAATCTAAAAAGTCCCACATGCTTGGTCCAAAGTACGTGTCATGATTACTCATGACATGGTGATCATGTCCCTCATCAGTTATTAATTTCAAGTGTCACCTTGCACAGTAGAAATGAATAGAACTAGAAACAATCTAAGAGTATAAAAGTACAATAGAAAATAATACAAGTAGACATAATCTAAAGTGTAATAAAAAAGTGCCGCGTGCTTGGCCAAAGGTGCAAAATACGTGTCATGATCACTCACGATATTCCAATCATTCACCACTTATTAATTACAAGTGTGACCTTGCACAATAGAAATGAATAGAACTAGAAACAATCTAAAGATAAAAAAAAAACTCCAGCAACCTTGGTCAAATGTCCAAAGACCGCGCCATGATTTCTCATGACATGCCATGTCTCTCGTCGGTTATTAATTACAAGTGTGACCGTGCACAATAGAAATTAAAACAAGTAGAAGTAATCTAAAGAGTAATGAAAAAGTGTTGACTGTTTTATGTGTCACGATCGCTCATGGCATGCCGATCATTTCTCTCGCCACTTATTCATTACAAGTGTGACCTTGCACAATTGAAAATCATACAAGTAGACATAATCTAAAGTGTAATAAAAAAAAAAAAGTGCCACGTGCTTGGTTAAAATTGCAAAGTAGATGTCATGATTGCTCACGACATTATGATCATTTCTCTTGCCGGTTATTAATGACAAGTGTCACCTTGCGCAATAGAAATGAATAGAACTAAAAACAATCTAAGAGTACAGCGAGAGCTAATAAAAGTGCTGCACGCTTGGTCAAATTCTCAAAGTGCGTGTCACGATCGCTCACGACATTATCATTTCTCTCGTCAGTTATTAACTCTTTGACTGCCAAAAACGTTAAATAACGTTTAGTAAAATCCTATGGAGGAGTGCCAAAGACGTTAAAAGACGTTTGTTTCAAAACAGAGGTGAAACTAACCATTTTCTATTGTTGATTACTGAAAAACGGAATAAGGTAGAAACAAACTTGTTTTTTCTGATGAAAGATGAGAGTCCAATCTTTCATTTGGTAGTATGTGTGTTTCCATAGTCCAAACACATAATTTTCTGTGGACCTTGAAAGATCAGTCAAAATGCTTAAATCGGCTGGCACTGGCGACATCCCGTTTCTGAAAACGTCTGGCAGTCAAAGAGCTAATAACAGGTGTCACCTTGCACTATAGAAATGAAAAAAAAGAAAAATTTGCTCACTTGGTCACCTGCAGTAACTATGTGTGATAATTGCTCAAGACATGGTGATCTTTCTCCTCGCCAGTTCATCATAACGATCAACTATAGCACAATAGAAATGAACAGAATGGCTACACATGATCTGAAATCATTTGATTTAAGGGTAAAGAAGGCCTGGAAAGCATTTTTTTGTTCTTTCTTTGACGCCTTTGTAAGCGTTTGCACGATTGCTTTGTGCTTTCAGACGGAAGCGTCTCTGATGTACGACGCCGTCTACATGGTGGCGGCGGCCTCGCAGCGCGCCGCCCAGCTCACCGTCAGCTCGCTTCAGTGCCACCGACACAAGCCCTGGCGCTTCGGGGCCCGCTTCATGAACATGCTCAAAGACGTGAGTCGGCTTCCGCTTAAAGACGACGCGACTTTGAGGCCGCTTTCACCCTCAACCGTCCTGCTAGCCAACAGCTAGCTGCTAGCACATTCTTTTCCTGTGTACGACAGCTTGATCCGATTTGATTTTTTTGCGTGTGAAATAATTCATTTAAATGTGAAATCATTTATTTTCATAATGCAGTAATAGCAAATTCATTCTCATTTTCTGCATAATTTAACTAGATGATGAAAAGATTCATTCTCATTTCTAAAATGCATCATTCATAATTAATTTAATTCTAATAGCTACAAATGATTTAATAAACAGGCGTAAAATATAAATTGCTAAATTTTAAATAAATCCATTAAGAATTATTGAATACATAAATAGATGCTGAATGTCAATAATAGGGTATTGTAAACATTTCTTTATTTGTAATAAATCAATTATTTACTAAAATAAATACATGCTAAATGCCTATGATAAATTGTTTTACCAATTGTATTTATTTGAAATAAATGTATTTATAAATTTTTCAATAAAATAAAGGAGTGGCAGTAATATATTATTTCACTTTTGCTCATTTGTGTTAAATAAATAAAGCAATTATTTCTTGTAAAAAAAATGAATGCAAATGTCTATAATAAATTGTTCATTTTATTAATATTTTTCTATTTACAACAAATTAATTAAACAAATAAATAAATAAAAAGATAAATAAATATTTTTGGCAATTGAAAAAAAAGGTTGGTTTAAATGTGTTTGTCTATTTTATAATGTGTTCTTGTGGAAAAAATGTTCGGTTGACAGATTTTACTAAAATGCTTCAATGTTATTGTCTTGTGTAACGTTACAAAAAAAAAAAAAAGATTTTTTCCCGATTATTATTATCCAATGAAAAAGGCTAATATCAGCTGATTAAAACAGCTTTGGCGACATTATTGATATTTCTTGAACAGAGCCAAATGTTACCAAAATTGCTGTTAGCGGGATCGTCGCTTATGTTTTTGTGAAATGAACACAAAACAAACCATTTGGCGTGCAACAAACAATTTGTCTTGATGGTTGCTCGGCCGCTGTGCGCTTTCATTAGCGTGTCTACATGACACGCTAATCCCCGATGTTGTCATGCGGCGGCACACTAATGACACCGGCAGCGCATGATCAACACGTTTGATTGGAGTGGATTTAAAAAGGGCGACTTAATGGCGGCGTTTCATCTGGATTTAGCGGTCAAGTCGGCAACACAGATGTGCCGACTGATTGAAGACGAGCCTTAGCCACGCCGTAGCCTCCTCTACATGAACGGAGGGAAACAAATTGGACCGCACTTTAAGAGAAACTGAAAAGGCCGGCAGGAAAACTCGACTTTCAAGCAACGGGACGATTCGTTACACTGCGGAACATTTGCCAATTGTCTTATCTCTGAGGAGAAGACGCGAGATGGCTGGATGATCAAAAATGGTGCATTCAGGTTTTCTATTTAAAAACGGCACCAAGCAACATGTTCTAATAATAAAAAAATATCACCCATTTTTTTTTTTTTTTAAACGGGTCTGCTAACTGTTGCAAATTACGACGGTGTATTCGGGCCCCGTCAATTTTTTTCTTTTTCACAAGGAGTGGGGGTTGGAGGGGGGGGGGGTTGTTAGGCGTTGGCGTTTTGTAATATTACGAGAAAAAACGTGCACATTTGCAAGTTTATAAAGTGGCAAATTTGCAAGAAAAAAACCCTCAGAAACGTACGCAAAATACATAGCGTACTACTCGGATGTTTGTGCCAATACATTTGGGTTGGGTTTTCAAAAGAAGGAGGTAGTAATTGCTTTAGCAGAGATTAACTCTTTGACTGCCAAAAACGTTAAATAACGTTTAGTAAAATCCTAGGGAGGAGTGCCAAAGACGTTAAAAGACGTTTGTTTCAAAACCGAGGTGAAACTAACCATTTTCTATTGTTGATTACTGAAAAACGGAATAAGGTAGAAACAAACTTTTTTTTTCTGATGAAAGATGAGAGTCCAATCTTTCATTTGGTGGTATGTGTGTTTCCATAGTCCAAACACATAATTTTCTGTGGACCTTGAAAGATCAGTCAAAATGCTTAAATCGGCTGGCACCCACGGCATCCCTTTTCTGAAAACGTCTGGCAGTCAAAGAGTTAAGTGAATTTATTCAGATGTATATTTATTTGCACATTTATGTTTCCAGAATTCTTATTTACACATTCATACTTTTTTTTATGTACAAGTAGCTAAGTTGATGTGTCGAATCTGCTTCTCTCCATCATTCACTTGCATTTACCTAAAGTATGCTAGCTTCTGATTGGTTAGTGTTTAGTCAGCTGACCAGGATCAGGAAGTGTTGTTGCTGTAGTATGACGACTAAAGTTTAAATTAAGAATGATTCCGCCTCCATCCTTTTATAGTGTCCCATTAACCACCAACAAATCCTTGCTTTAAACTATAACAATGCTACTGTATGTGTATTTCTTTGTAAGTTTTTCCCCCACACATTTGCCACTTTATGAAGTGGCAAATTTGCGAGAAAAAAACGCACAAATTTGCCACTTAATAAAGTGGCAAATTTGCGAGTTTTTCAAGTTTTTTTTTAAACTAATAGAAATATGGCTTAATCTTTTTGTCATTGATGCAGACATTTTATAATAATTCATAAAATTGAGTTAACATTAAAATGATGTACTGTTAAAAACAAGTGTGATATTGATTTGTATTGTCATTTTTCTGCCACTAGATGGCATTTGTAAGACATTGGTGACAGCTCAGTGCATTTTTCTTTTCGCACGAAGAGCTATCTAATCTTTAACATGAAGTAACTAACAAATTGACTGATTGATTAATGCACGTTTTCAATTTTATTTGGCATTAACATGTATGCATTATTACTGAGAAATGTATCTAAATCTGGACCAAAACTAAAATGACGTATCACTTGACCAAATTCACCCAAAACTGTGCAGAGCAGCAAATGGCGACATATTCATGAAAATGGCGAGAGAAGGGACGGAAGGATGCGTGTGTGACATGATGAGTAAAAATGACGTTTTGTGCATCTTTTTGGATGAAAGCTTGACGAGGACGTGCATTGCTCAGACTGAAGCTGACTGTTATTCAAACCGAGCTCACTTCATTACCGGCGAGTGCATTCATGAGCCCCCCCCCGCTGCCCGCCCACCGCTCCGCACTCAGACCCGGGCCTTGCCTGCCTGTCCCATTTACATCATCATCATCATCTCGACACACTACACACACACACACGCGCACACTCACTTGAAATGTCCAGCCAATGCAGACATGCCCATTACGGCGCAACTCGCCGTTGTCTCCGGGACTGGCCCTAATGCAGCAGCGCTCATCAATTATTCATTTTCTCCTAATACTTGTTTACTTCTGCAGGAAACCGGATGGAGCATTTTGCTATATAACAATTTAGAACACAAATAATTGGGATTCATTGGTTGTCCCGCTTCTTCCCACAGGTGCAGTGGAACGGCTTAACGGGACAAATCGTCATTAACAAGACAGACGGCCTGCGCAAAGATTTTGATTTGGACGTGATCAGCCTGAAAGAGGATGGCTTGGAGAAGGTGAACCGTCTGACCCGCTTTTCTCTTGCTCTCAATTGACTCTTAAGCATATCAATTAAAAAAATGCTATCATTTTCATTTAGTGTTGAACAATACCAGGAGCAGTCCTGTACAAACTCATTCACTGCCACTGACGACTACTGACGTCAAAAATCCATTATTACTTTATTATTGCTATTTTATTTTATTATGAATTTAATTATTTATATATTTAATAAAGAAATAAAATAAATATATTATATATTCAATAAATGTTATTAATTTAATTTGATTAAAAATTATTATTATTTTATTATTATTGCTTTTCTCTTGGTCTCCATTTACTCTTAAGCATATAAAAAAAATACTGTAATTTTCATACCAAGAGCAGTCCTGTACAAACTCATTAACTGCCATTGACGACTATAGACGTCAAAAATCCATTATTACTTTATTATTGTTATTGTTATTTTATTATGAATTTTATGAATGTAATTATTTGATCATTTATATATTTAATAAAGAAATAAAATAAATATATATTCAATAAATGTTATTAATTTAATTATGAATTATTTTTATTATTGCTTTTATCTTTGTCTCAATTAACTATTAAGCATTTTTTTTTAAATGCTGTATATTTCATTTAGTGTTGAACAATACAATACAATAACTCATTCGCTGCCATTGACTGCTATAGACGTCAAAAAATCTTTTTTACTGGGCTGGCAGTGAATAAATTAAAGGAGACATATTATGTTTCTTTTTAAACGATTCAAAACTATTTACGAGTGACATGACAAAATACCCTCAAGAATTACATACAACACACCGAGTTATACTTGTCAAATATGTTTTTCGACGTGGAGGCGTCTCGTCTGTGAAATTCAAGTTTGTAAATCACTGTAATGACTACCAGATCCCTGCAGATGGCGGCGTTGCATCCCTTTGAATTTGAGATCAGCACTGCTTTTAAACCGAAGTTAAATATTAGGCGGTGAATTTCTGTCTGTCACGTTGATTATGAGGGAGAGAAAGACAAACCATGTTGAAAAAACTGAAACATTTTAAGGAAAAATGCAGCTCATGGAGTAAAAGTGTAAAAAGTCACTGAGGTTTCAACTACAACCGCGCGGCGAGTCAGCAATGCTTAAAGCGCATTTTATAGATGGATATTTGTAAATAAATAAAAAGCATTTTCACGGTCTTGTTTTTGTTGTTTTAAAGTTTGAGTTATGGGCAGAGGTGGCAAATCTATTAAGTAAAAACCCTGTCACAGTTTGGCTTTAACCCCAGGTGCTAGCTAGCTAGCTAGCTCCTTGGCTAGCTCCCATGGTGCTCATTTACCTGCTAGGGAGCTAGCTAGCTAGCTAGCCACCGTCATATTTATGCTTGACGAGCTCATTTTGTCCGCTTTTTGATCAGAAAAGGAAAAAGGCAAAGGAACGAGGCAAGAAAAAAAAAATCAGGGCAGAGAAGAGTCTCCTCGTCTTTTGCTAAGCTTGGCGTTTATATTGTCACAAAAGACACGAAAAATCAGCCAAAAATGTTCGCAGTTAAAAAGGCCACATTTGCATAATATTAGACAAACTTTATTCGAAAAGACGGAATACTTCCATAATATGTCTCCTTTAAAAACACTTCTTCAAATGTTTACAATGACTGAAATTGCAGCACGACTCGTTACAAGTTGCAACTCAACGCAAACGAGTCATTGTTCGCTTCCAACCTCATTTTGCTCCATTATCTTTTAAATGTTCAATGTCATCCATTTTAAAGTGCTTTTTCTTGATTGTTTTTTTTTTTTGCAAGATAATCGCAGGCAACAATCGCCTGAATAAAGTGTGGAAAAAGGTCTGTACTTTAGCTGCCCCCAAAGCAGACTAAAGGAATAGTAACGCTGTTTACTAATCAACTTCTTGTGGTCTGAATTTCCCTTTTTTTTTTCTCCCTTTACTCCCGCAAACGTGTCCACGTCTGGTCTCTCATCTGTTGTGCGTTGTTGATTTTCCCTTTCGTGTCGCTCGTGTACGGTGGCTAAAGCCAAAGTTTGCGGCCTGGTTGGATTGTCATCTGTACATTTTTGTTTTTTTAACAGATTGGCGTGTGGAACTCGCAGACTGGCCTTAATTTAACAGAAAGCAACAAGGACTCCAGCACAAACGTCACCGACTCCATGGCCAACAGGACCCTCATTGTCACCACTATTCTGGTACGCGAAATAGAGGGACTGAGCTCCGCCACAAATAACAACAACAAAAACCTACACAGTAAATTTGATTCTATTTAGAGTGCGACCAAATAGCCTCAGTTTTTATACTTGGAAGAGAGTAAAATAAAGAGTTATGCTCTCCTCTTGGAGATTAGCAAACAGTAGGAGGGGCATAACGCAGGTGGTAGTGTGGCAGTCTCCCAAGCTGAAGGTCGTAAGTTCCTTCCTGAACCCTTGAGTGACTTTTTTTCTCAATTCTTTATTTTACTCTTTTCCAAGTGTAAATATTACTCTAAAACTTGGTCCCCCTCTAAATAGAGTCAAATTTACTCTACAGAATTTACTGTGTAGAATAAATGATGCCCCTCATCTAAAAATAATTGTTGCTGCTTGTATAATATAATTTTTACGGAGACCCTAAAGTGACATGTTTTTGTTTTTTTAAATGTTTCTCAATAGGACCAAAAAAACATTCTCATTCTAACATAGTTTCTCATGAAGATAAGAATTTTTTTTTTTTTTTACAAATGAGAAAGTTTCTCATTAGGACGATGGCCGTTCTCATTAGGACAAGAACTTTTCTCGTTAGGATGAGAAAGTAGTCCACTGCATGCAAGCACGGGAGACACTATAACTACTTTCTTTTTCTTTGCATTTATGAGTGAAAATGACCTACGACCAGTTCCTATTTGAAAAGCTTTTCACCTGGGACTTAATTATAAGGGCATTGCTGTTTTATTTGCAAAGTGCCAAAGCTATGTGATGTCTGAGAGACATTGAAAATGACGGAAGTCTTGTAGTTTGCTAAATAAGATAATGCTCACAGGTTAAAAAAATAAAAAAATAAATTCTCATTGTGGGAATGCTGAACAGTATTCCCACTAGAATTAGAATTAGGTATGGGATTTTTATTTATTTTTTTAATAGGTTTTAGGTGAACTAATGAATACACACACACTCACACGCACGCATGCACACACACATATTCACCCACATACAAAAAAATAAATAAAATACAATATATATATATATATATATATATATATATTTTTTTAAAAAAAAAATTGAAAAAAGGAGAGCAATGATGATGACATGTCAAATCGGTAAAATTACCGAATGAACAATACTGAGCTCTCCAGAAAAAAAAATATGAAAAAAAGAAAGAATTAGAATTAGAATGAGAAACGTTCTGGTCGTGATCACCCTCCTACCGCCCACGTCCCTCAACGTAAATGTCAAACTCATCTTACCCTAAAAAAATAAGGACAGACGACGTGGTTTCAAAAGCTCTCAGAACAGTCAAGATGCATCACTTTCACATATACTTGATCAATTACTACTTTCCTATGAGCTAGCCAAAGACTTTGACTTTCAGAAAGAAGAGCGCAAAAAACACACTAATAGATGTTTTTTTTTTTCAGGAAACAGTTGACGTTTCCACAGAAACTGTATTGATGTCATGAATTCCTTTTGCTGCCGTTTTCAGGAAAATCCCTACGTGATGTACAAGAAGTCCGACAAGCCGCTGTACGGAAACGACCGCTTCGAGGGCTACTGCCTGGACCTCCTCAAGGAGCTCTCCAACATCCTGGGCTTCTCCTACGAGGTCAAGCTGGTGTCGGACGGCAAATACGGCGCCCAGAACGACAAAGGGGAGTGGAACGGGATGGTGCGCGAGCTCATCGACCACGTGAGTCGCTCGCCGCGAGTCCGTTTGAGGACTCTTGTGGGCCTCCGCGTCTGAGGGATCCCGGCGCTTTTTTGTGTGACGCTCGGCAGGTGGCCGACTTGGCGGTGGCCCCCCTCACCATCACCTACGTGAGGGAGAAGGTGATCGACTTCTCCAAGCCCTTCATGACGCTGGGCATCAGCATCCTCTACCACAAGCCCAACGGCACCAACCCGGGCGTCTTCTCCTTCCTCAACCCGCTGTCTCCCGACATCTGGATGTACGTTCTGCTGGCCTGCCTCGGCGTCAGCTGCGTACTCTTTGTTATTGCCAGGTAAACTGATCCGACTCGTCTTTCTTCTTATCGCAATTGATCCCAGGTATGTTCAGGAGCTGTTTCTGTTTGTCTGTCCAGGTTCACGCCGTACGAGTGGTACAATCCTCACCCCTGCAACCCCGACTCCGACGTGGTGGAAAACAATTTCACCCTCATAAACAGCGTTTGGTTCGGCGTTGGGGCACTCATGCAGCAAGGTGCGCTTCTTGGAGAAAAAAAAAAAAAAGGGCGCTTCTTGATTGGATGATTACAGCGTTGTGGTTTCGTCGTCTTTCAGGTTCCGAGCTGATGCCCAAGGCGCTCTCCACCAGGATAGTCGGTGGAATCTGGTGGTTCTTCACGCTGATCATTATTTCCTCCTACACCGCCAACTTGGCTGCCTTTCTAACGGTGGAGCGAATGGACTCGCCCATCGACTCCGCCGACGACTTGGCCAAGCAAACCAAAATCGAGTACGGCGCAGTCAGAGACGGCTCCACTATGACCTTTTTCAAGGTACGCCTTGTACGCGGTCAGAGGTGGCAAATCCAGGTCCAGAAAGTAAAAACCCTGCCACAGCCAGCCAGCTCGCTAGCAGCTAACGAGCACCATTAGGGCTAGCTAGCTAGCTAGCACCTGAGGCTAAATCCAAACTGCGGCAGGGGTTTTACTTTCTGGACCTGGATTTGCCACCTCTGTACACGGTTCCCTATTTGTGAATTCTCTCTGTAATGCTCTGAGATGCCACAAGATGGTGCCAACGCCCTGGCTTTTAGGGAAAGTAGTAATTCGGTAAAATGATTAATACATTGAAGGGACAGAGCCCTGCTGTGTAGAGCAAAAAAAAAACTGCTTATAGATACCACAAGATGCCAGCAAAAGACTACTTTTGTCCAAATGAAGCTCCTCAACTCACTTCAGAACTATCACCGCCAAAGCAAAACTGCCTGAGCTCAAAACTATTAATAGCGAGGGTTACTGAATCCAGAAGTTGCCGGTCTAATGACACCGAGCACAACGTCGATAATGTAACGTTAATTCTTCGACCGCCACCCAACAGAAATCCAAGATCTCGACCTACGAGAAGATGTGGGCCTTCATGAGCAGCCGGAAAAACACCGCCTTGGTGAAGAACAACCGCGAGGGCATCCAGAGGGTCCTCACCACCGACTACGCTCTTCTGATGGAGTCGACCAGCATCGAGTACATCAGCCAGCGCAACTGTAACCTTACGCAGATCGGGGGTCTGATAGATTCCAAAGGATACGGCGTGGGAACACCAATAGGTAGCCAACTTAGTCCTGACCCCCCCCCAACAAAAAAAAACAAGGGGCTCAGTAGTGACCTGTGGAATTCTTTCAAAATTTAGACCCTGACGTCCGTGTCACCTATGGTGAAATTCAGTAGGCATTTTTCAGGTTTACTTGATGGTAAATCAAGTCGGCCATTTTGGTTTAAAGCAGCCATTTTAGGGTCACTTTGGCTAATCCCAGTGGTCCTTTATAGATAAACTCGTCCACGATACTTTATCTAAATGCAGCCAAATACAGTAAACTGTACTTAAAAAAAAAATGGATGACGATAACGTGTGAGAATTTTCTATTTAATTGGTAAGGTTGGAAAGTCTCAAACACAAATCTGAAGAAATACTTTTAAAGGGATACTTGACTCACTGAGCCATTTTCAGTTCATATTTTGTCCGGAAAGAATTTGGTAATTTCTTTATTTTTCATGTACAATTGATACCGTAAAAAATACTATTTTTTTTAAGGTATTAATTGCACATGAAAATAATGTAAATAAAATAACTTTATATAAATCAGGGATGTGATTTGACCAAAGTGAAATTATCTGAAAATTTAGCCGGGGGTCTGGGGGCCGCTGGCACCCAGCTAGGTCCAGGGTCCGTGTTTTTAAGTACTTTCAATGCACTCACATGACAAAGAAATAGACAAAACAACAGCATAAATTTTCAATGTATATTGAACTATCCTATATAAAATGGCAGTTTTAGTCAACTCAAAATCAGTCACATTCAAAAACATTGGACTGCCTTTGCTTTTAAAAACTATCACTGAGAATATCATCATATCTAACTAATGTGATTACTAAGTTAACACATAAATAATGTTGAAGAGTTCAAATTTCATGAACAAATAATTGTATCATGACCAAATGAAAAGTAACTCATATTAGAGCATACCACAAATGTCTTTGTTATAGCAGAAGATGTTATCTGTCGGAGTCATGTGCATACACAATGAACTAAAAAAAAAAATAAATAAAAAAATCGGATTTCTTTTTTTTGGGGGAGATAAAAAAAAAAGCGGAATTCCGCGAATTAGCGGAAAAATCACATCCCTGATAAATACATAAAAAATGTAAAAATAACAATTTCTCAGAATATTGCCCCCACGCTCTAAAAATTTTTTTTTTTTTATACCATGTATGCGATGTCAATTTGTGAATAATCAGAGTTTTCGAGGCAAGGCAAGGCAATGCAACTTTATTAATATAGCACATTTCAAACACAAGGTAACTCAATGTGTTTCACGCAACAAAACATTAACAAACAGAACAAGCGAAGACAAAGCAAAGTTTTCACTATGGTTTGATGACTTGATGGTTTCGTGTTTTCTTCCGCAGGCTCCCCTTACAGAGACAAAGTGACCATCGCCATCCTGCAGCTTCAGGAGGAAGGCAAGCTGCACATGATGAAGGAGAAGTGGTGGCGGGGCAACGGCTGCCCCGAGGAGGACAGCAAAGAGGCCAGCGCGCTCGGCGTGGAGAACATCGGCGGCATCTTCATCGTGCTGGCGGCCGGGCTGGTCCTCTCCGTTTTCGTGGCCATCGGAGAGTTTATATACAAATCCAGGAAAAACTTGGACATCGAGGAGGTGAGCGTCGGCCAGTGCGAGTGGCACAACAAGTATTAGCCATCGGCGGACGCGCCCGAGGACTTGAACGCAACTTGGAGCGGCGCCCTTCAGATTTTCATGGGAAATGTCGGAACGTGTCCGACTGCATTGTTACAATCAAAACTTTTTCACCGCAGAGTTTAGTGTTTTCTGTAGTTTTGCTGTAGAGCTCATGAATATTTTAATTAGAAGAATTCATTCAAAAGTCCTTTGGGGGAGGATTAAAAGCTTGTCAGCGTTTGACATCATGATGCTTTACCATCATGGCCTTTCTGTTTTTATGCAAAAACAAACAAACACAAATTGTACTTTTTGTGTGTAATTCATGTTTTTTTTTTTGTGGGCAAGTCATGGTGAAATGGAATTCTTTGTTGTTAGGAGAACATTTGCATATTTAAAACAAACCGGTGTGCAATACTTATTTTTTGCACCTCGATTTCAAAACATTGTTTAATCATCAGTGATAATTGTTTTCAAATTTGTTGTATTTATTAAGTATGTGTTTTTTCTCTCTCGAGCATGTAAAGGCGTCGCATCAGAATTGTTTTCGAAGGAGAAAAAAAAAAAACGTTACGTGAAAACATTACATCCTTTTAACCCTTTGATTGCTGCTTGTTAAGTGTTGGTGTGTTGACTTTCTTATTTTGTCCCCTTTTGCTGCCATTTTCATGTCATACCTGAAACAATTCAGGTACATCACTGCAAGTCTTATTTTAAAGGGTACCTTGAGGTTATTCATGACGATCAAAATACTGCTGTAAACTAGCAAATGGATTTCTATTCGCTGCGAATTCAATATTTAAATTTGATACTCCGACTCACCAGAGGGCAGCATTTGACAACATTGGAGAGACAAATAAACAAGCTTTGTAAAAATGTGTTAAAGCGCATTTCTGTTGGTCGAAAATAATGAAAACATAAATTATTTATCATAACTAAACTTTTTTTTTTCTTTTTCAGCACTTTTAAGTTACATTTGAACATTCTCGAGGACCGAACTTGCCTACCCCTGGTTTAGCCAGTGGTTAAAGCCAAACTGTATCAGGGTTTAGCCAGTGGCTAAATGGTTTAGCTAGCCAGTGGCTAAATGGTTAAGCTAGCCAGTAGCTAAAGCCAAACTATGGCAGGATTTTTACTTTCTGGACCAGGATTTACCATTTCTAGAGACAATCTAGACTTGTCCTATACACTGCAGGCCCTTCTGATTTTTGCTATCTTCAGGCCTTCAACTTTACTTTTACGACTGTTTTATTATTATTATTATTATTATTATTTAGATCTCTGTATGGAATGTTACCAAATGGTCCAGTGGCGTGTGTGTGTGTGTGTGTGTGTGTGTGTGACTGCTGCTCCGCAAGTATTCAACTGTCAGCTAATCTCAAGTATCAAGAGCGCTAGCGCGTTTTGCTAGCCGCGGGGTCAATACGTCCGCTAGTGTCTCTCACTTGGCTGGCGGTTTACAGTGTTACAAAAACCCTCCTCATCCATAATCCTGTCAATGGAATAATAGCCCCAAAAATGAAGTTCACGGAGACGCGTCATCGGGTTAAGAGTCGCTCAACATCTTAGATACGATTAATGTTGTGTCACAAAAAGGTCAAGGACCTTATGTTGGGAATGATAGTCACGTATTGTGTCCTTCTCCGTGTGACCCCTGCGAGGCAAATTGACAATATTTTTGCAGATCAGAGGTGGTCTTAAAAACGAAAGCTACTTTTTGCCTGGCCGGTACATAATCTGCTAGCGATGTTGCGGCTCGTTCGCGGCAGGAAAATCGTAATATACTCGTGCGTTCTATTAGCCCGTGCGTATGTTGTGCGATTTAGCAAAAGCAAGTGGACAAAACTCCAGATGTTTTAATTAATTTCTAATCCCCCTGTTTCCTAATCCTTGCTAGCAACTCTTTGCCTTTCAGAGGGATAATCGCTCGTGTGATTGTAAAAGTACGCCCAAAGCAAACAAGCCACAATGTTACAATATCAATATCGATTTTTTTTGTTTGTTTCTCAATTAAAACATTCGACGGGTCGGCGTGGAGAGAAAACTGGCAGATCGAGTTCCTCTTTAAAAGCGTTTTGAGGTTTTGGTATTCTGATGAATTCCAGGATTGGGCTTAAAGTGCTTTCATTTTGTTTGCCGCTCTTTAATCTTCTAACCCTGCGTTCTTAATCACAACTGGGAGCAGGTTTTTAATCTGGCATGAATGAGGCCGCGGATTAGCAGTCCCTGACCTTGCCATGTCGCGCAGATGCTGCGGCTTCTTCCTCCTCCTCCTCCTCAAATCAAGTCTCTCTTTACGGAAAAAAGGGGGTCATCGTACCTTCCTTTTTGACCTTGCTGCTTTTATTATTTTTATGAATGAAAGACGCGGGGGGTTCGGTGAGAATCCGGATTGCAGAGAAGTAAAGGTCAGAAAAGCCACGTTTGAGCGGCATCAACTTGAGGATTGCGTGTCACGGCAGGGCCGGAAGGAGGCGGCGATGATATCTGATGTCTGGCCTCGTAATCCCGTGTTGGGTCGCGGTTTTGCGAGGTTGCTTGTGTGCGAGCGGCGACTTCTTGGGCGGGATCGCGACGGGAAGTTGCGCGACACACGCGCTTGCAAAAGTATTGGGACAGACGAAACGTCATCTCTCAGGTGCACAATTGATTGCCAACGGCGACCCGGGTTTCATTTTGGTTATGCTGGCAAATGGAGAAATGTAGAAGCAAACCTCGGCCTAGTTGCAGTTTGCTATTCATGCGGTTTTCTTATTTTAAGTACAACCTATCAGCGGCTATTTAAGTAACAGTTTTGAAGAAAATAAAGGATAAAAAAATATATGTAATGCTGGACTTTTAAAAAAAAAATAAAAAATCCAAAAATCAACATCAAATCAAATGTCCTTTTCGAGCCTGATATCGATTCATAAAACCAGGAATCTTTTTTTCCACATAAATTCAAAAGAAAATAGAATTTTAAGGCTGTTTTTTTTCTTGAAATTTACTGTTCATATGCTGACTTTTTGCACTATAAAAAAATCTGAATGCTTGTAAATGATATTTACAATTATTAAATAGAATTATGAAAATATTTTCATCTCATCAAACGACCTATTTTCAAATGCTGATTACGACAGAATGGGATAAGGTAGAAACATACATTTGTTTTCTAATGAAAGAATGGAACGCGATCTTTCATGTCAAAATTCAGTTTGCCTAGAAAGATGATTTAAAATGCTCAAAAGAGTTAAAAGAATGATCAAATGTGATCTAAAATTATGAAGTCCTAGCTTTTGGATTTTGGTGGAATTAAACACGTTTGATGATGCTGTGCTCTGTGGAAGACACAAACTATTGACATTTGGTTGCCTTTTGTTGTCTCAAAACAAAACCGACGCAACAAGGCCAAACACAAGCCAGGACATTTTCGAAAGGCTTTTGTACAATGACTAGATTTCTCACGTCGTTGCTGCTTTATTTGACTGGATTTGTTTGGCTGCTTGTCTTTCAAAAAAAGACAAAGAGAGTAAAAGTCATAATTGAAAACCTAAAAAGGAAAAGAAAAAGCCAAAGAAAACCAATCATACTGTCAAACCAATAAGTTGCAAAGTTTGCTGAAAAGATTCTTTCTGTATTGAATTTTCTTTTTTTCTTTTGGTATGCAAGAAAATGTTTTACTTCTCACTCTCCAAAACAAAAGTTTGCTTTGTCAGCATGTCATTTTAAATGACAATATTTTCACTTCCTTAAAGCCAGCAGTAAAATCCACAATGTTGTGTCACATTTACAAATAGAGGGAATTTATTTGTCACCGTGAATGATCATTTTTACAAATCTTGCGCTTATGTTCATTGAAATTGACTTGTGCTGCCACCCACAGGCGCAGCTGCGCTACTACAGTACATTTTTAGATGACCATTTCATGGGAGCAGCTTCTTTCTACACAAGGGATTTATTATTATTTTTTTATTAAAAAGAAAACATTTCATAAAAAATACTCCATATGCAGATGTCAATAAAGGCTCTGGGTTAATGTGCAACAGTGCTAAAGAGTTAGAAAGAACCAAAAATGCATAAGGCACAATTTGCATTAAACGGCATCGTTTCTCTGGTGTCGCCATTTCCGGCACGAGAACCATTTCGTATTAAGCCATGCAATTTATTTTTTAACAATACTACCAACAATGTGTGTTAGTAGTAACAGCATTGTAACAATAAAAAAAATCAGTTAGTGCTTTGCATATTTTTGTTTGTTTAGGGACACAGTATCATGGTACAGTAATATAACACTTGACAATGATAAAAACTTGTTAGGGTGATGTGTTAATGTGGAGGCATATGGAGGACCAAAAATGCCAACATTAAAAATAAATTAATTAATAACAGTTCTAATAAAAACGGATATAAAAATTATAATTAAAAAATAAATATAAAAAACACTATATATATATATATATATATATATATATATATATATATATATATATATATATATATATATATATATATATATATCAGGGATGTGATTTGACCAAAGTGAAATTATCTGAAAATTTAGCCGGGGGTCTGGGGGCCGCTGGCACCCAGCTAGGTCCAGGTCACTCACGTGAAAAAGAAATAGACAAAACAACAGCATAAATTTTCAATGTATATTGAACTATCCCATATAAAATGGCAGTTTTAGTCAACTCAAAATCAGTCACATTCAAAAACATTGGACTGCCTTTGCTTTTAAAAACTATCACTGAGAATATCATCATATCTAACTAATGTGATTACTAAGTTAACACATAAATAATGTTGAAGAGTTCAAATTTCATGAACAAATAATTGTATCATGACCAAATGAAAAGTAACTCATATTAGAGCATACCACAAATGTCTTTGTTATAGCAGAAGATGTTATCTGTCGGAGTCATGTGCATACACAATGAACTACAAAAAAAAAAAAAAAATCGAAATTTTTTTTTTTTGGGGGGAGATAAAAAAAGCGGAATTCCGCGAATTAGCGGAAAAATCACATCCCTGAGATATATATATATATATATATATATATATATATATATAAAAAATCCCAAAGCTAGTATATATATATGTATACATATATTTATATATATATATATATACATATATAAAAGTAAAAAATAAATACAAAAATAAATATATAAATATAGTTAAATATCAATCGATAAATAAAAACGCTGTTCTCTCACATTTATTTCATTTTCTGCTTCAAACGCCAGGACTTGGGTCGGGTTCCGCCGTTACAAACTGCCGAGCGAGCGTGTTGGCAAACAAGGAAGTCGCGCCGGCTTGCATAGAGAACTCCAACAATGGATCTTCACGATTAGGCCCGCCCCCTCATTTGAATAACATTTTGTCCAGACACAGCGTTTGCAGCATGAAATAAATAAATGTGAGCTCAGAGCATTTTTTATTATTGATCGATATTTAATTATATATATATATATATTTTTTTTTTTTGCATTTAATTTTCGAATTGAATTTTTTACATCCATTTTTATTTTATTTTTTATAATTTATTAACTTTTAATGGAGTCAGTTTTGGTCCTCCACAGAGGTATAGGGATCAGGTTGAGTCCTTCCCTGAGAAATCCAACCGATGCCTCCCATACGGTTATTAACACGCTCGTAACTATGCTACCGTCAAATTCATATCGATGTTGATGTGATTGAAGAATGCAACACAAGCAAAATCCATGTGAAGGTGATGTGAAAAAGTCCATTCCCTGGACATGAACGATTGGAAATGCGAAGTACGTCCAAGCTGGAGATTTCCAAACTTACCGCTTGCTTCACGCATCTTTATCGGCGAGGTGCGGCAACGCTGGGAAGTCCGGCGCCGAGAGCTTGGCCAGGAAGTGCAGGTGGTCCTGATCCGAGGCGGATTCGGCGCTGACGCTCTTGCACAGCCTGCAAAGACTCTGGCGGGTTTCCTCCAGGTTCTGTTCCAGTTCTGAGCGCTCCTGGAGCAGCTTCTCCTTCTCGCTTTTCTGCAACAAGATTCAAATGCCGTTCAGATGTACGGACTGTCGTAGGTTTCTCAGAATCCATCTGGATGAAAATTGAGGTCAATCAGACGGTGGCTATCAGCGGAGTTGAAATATCTGATATTGATGCAAACGGGGTTCCTTCCTACACATTTGAGATTTCACAATTGCATACTTTTTCAGACCCTCATTTCCAGACTTCGGGTTCTGGGTAAGAACATTTGAATAATTTGTAACATTTGAGGAGGATGGTGTAAAAAAAAAATCGAACAAGCTATATCGAATCGATTTTCCTTTTTGAGCGTGATATCGATTCATAAAACCACGTAATCATCATTGTAATCGATTGTTTTAATATCTCTTTTTCCCCATAAATTAACAAGAATATAGAATTTTAAAGGCTGAATAATTGAAATCACTGATTATTCAAACAATTACTTTTTTGGTACTTTTTTTTTTTTTAAACATTTAAAAATATTAAGACAAATACAATTATTTGAAACACAAAAATTATGTAAGTAACTTTTGGACCAAACAAGATTTATTAAATTAGTTATTTTAAAATAAAAAAAAGGTGCACATATATAAATTTGAACAACTCAAAATTATTATTAATGATTTTTTTTTTTTACGATAATGCAGATTTAGTAGTATTTTGTGGAGTGTAATAATTGAAATTGTAAATGAATGAATTGAATCTGATTAATTGCACAGCCTTAATTTCATCAGTCTCTCTGCAAAATGTAATCTATAATTTTTGTTTGTGGAACTTTAAAAAAAAAAAAAAAAAAAATCATGTCTTTAATATTTAAGAATAATTGATGTTCCATAATTAATCAATATCGGATTGAACTGAAGAGAATCTAATCGGGAGAGAAAAAATAAATAAAAAAATTAATCGAATCGAACTGAACTCTTGTGAATTGAAATCGAATCGATTGAGGAAATTTGAATCGATACCCATCCCTAAAGGGAGGGTCAGCTAGACAGGAAAGCAAGCAGTTGGTTCCGAGGAGGCTTATCAGTCAAGGTCACTTCCATATTGCTTCATGTACAAGAAGCAAAAGGCCCATTGTTAAAAGGAAATGCGGGTGTCCACAAGACAGTATAAAGGTATGCTAATACGTGCTAAATGATTATTTTCCATAACACAATTGAAGCGACTTACTAATGTTTTGATTTCACTGTCAAGATGTTGTATGCTGTCCATCTTCCTCTTCCTGCATCGCTGCGCCGCCGCGCGGTTTTTGCTTCGGCGCCGGACGTCGTGAACAAACTCCAGCTGTTCGGGAGTCATGGAATGGTGCTTGAGAAGCTGCTGGAAAGCGCTGCGGCTCAGCGTGGAGATCTGCTCCACCGGGAACGGCAACTGGATCTGCAGAGTAGTCGCAGCCGGTCAGCGGGTTCCCCCACAATACTGCTTGAAAATTAAAACTAAACGTTTTGGGGGGGTTTTACGCAAAAAAAAAATTTTTTTTTTTTTACTGCAAATTAATATTTGCTTTAAATTTATTTTTTTTATTCTGACGCTAACATTTTACTCTTTTACTGCAAATGAACATCGGCTTTAAAATTAAAAGAATCTGTTAGTTTTTTTTACGCTAATATTTTTTCTTTTACTGCAAATAAATATCGGTTTTAAAATTAAAATAATTTTTATTTTTTTTTATTCTGACACTAACATTTTTCTCTTTTGCTGCAAATATCGGCTTTAAAATTAAAAGAAAACTTTTTTTTTTTAACGGTAATATTTTTTCTTTTACTGCAAATAAATATCGGTTTTAAAATTAAAATAATTTTTATTTTTTTTATTCTGACACTAACATTTTTCTCTTTTGCTGCAAATATCGGCTTTAAAATTAAAAGAAAAGTTGTTTTTTTTACGCTAATATTTTTTCTTTTACTGCAATTATATATCGGCTTTATATTAAAAAATATATATTTTTTTATTCTTATGTTAACATTTTTCTCTTTTACTGCAAATGAACATCGGTTTTAAAATTAAAAGAATCTGTTAGTTTTTTTTACGCTAATATTTTTTCTTTTACTGCAAATGAATATCGGCTTTAAAATTAAAATAAATATATATTTTTTTTATTCTGACACTAATATTTTTCTCTTTTGCTGCAAATAAATATCGGCTTTAAAATTAAAAGAAAAGTTGTTTTTTTACGCTAATATTTTTTCTTTTACTGCAATTATATATCGGCTTTATATTAAAAGAAAATTATTTTTTTATTCTTACGTTAACATTTTTCTCTTTTACTGCAAATGAATATCGGCTTTAAAATTAAAAGAAAAAGTTGTTTTTTTTAACGGTAATATTTTTTCTTTTACTGCAAATGAATATCGGCTTTAAAATTAAAAAAAAAGTTTGGGTTTTTTAACGGTAATATTTTTTCTTTTACTGCAAATGAATATCTGCTTTAAAATGAAAATAATTATTTTTTTTTTTTATTCTGACACTAACATTTTTCTCTTTTGCTGCAAATAAATATCGGCTTTCAAATGAAAAGAAAACGTTTTTTTTAATAGTGACGCTAATATTTTCTCTTTTACTTGAAATAAATATGGCCTTGAAATATCGGTTATCGGTCTCCTTGACCACTAATAATCGGTAGTAATCGGAATTATGTTCTGAATGCGATGCTGACCTCGGCCGCTCTCCTGTTGTTGGCCTCCGTATCGCCATCGGTGTCCATTTCGGAGTCCTCCCCCGAGTTGAGCGAGGACACGCAAGGGCTCTTCTCCGACTGGGACAGCGTGTCGGCGCGAGAGTTTGCCTCGTCGCCCGTGCCGAGCTCCCTGAGGAAAGGACAGTCGGCCGGATTGGAGGTGAGGTCCAGCTGTTTGAGCCAATGGAAGTCCGAGGAGGCTTTTTCCAGATTGTTCTGGTCCAAGGGGGGCACAGTCTGAGCCTGAGGCGGCGTGCACAGATCCGACCAAAATCCCTTCGCCAGATGCTCGGCAACTTCCCGCTCCTCCTTGCTTCTCTCGGAGAACTCCTCGTCTTTGGCTGACTGCTGGAATAACGGAGCGCAATCTTCCATGCCTGGACAAGAAACAAGGCCACAGTCGGCGTCGAGTCTCTCCCCGGGCCGGATCTGGTCTGGCGGATCGACGTGCTCCGCGGCCGACAGCTCGCACGGCAGCTCCGGCAGACCCGACTGGCTTTGGCCGCAAACGTCTTCCGCGGCCAAAATGTCCCCGCCGCACATCCGAGAGGAATGACCCGCTTCGTCCGGATCGGGCGCGGCCAACATCGGGCACACGATGTTGGCTGACAATTCCAAGGACAACGAAGGCATTTGCGGCCCGCAAGTTTCCAAACACAAGTCGCGAGTCGGGACGGGAGCGGCCGAAGGGAGCGGCGACGGGAGGTCCGTCGGCAAGTTGGAGCGGCGTGGTTTGGCCTCGCCGCTCTGGCAGCAGACCCTGGGTTTGACTTCATGGGCTTTGGGCTCGGAAAACTTGGGGATGAGGAAATCGAAGCACGCCGACTCCAGGTTGTGGAAGCCCAAGACTTTGGCGCAGTTCTGAATCGCGTGGATGTTGTCTTTGGTGAAGAGAAGCTTTGATGTGTAGGCAAACTGAAGTAAAGGTTCAAAGCCCTGCACTGTCACCTGAGACAAAAGAGGTGGATCATTGATTAGGCGTGATCAAACGTAGATGACATTTAACCGGCACACAAATTAAAATAAACTTCAATAGTGAGTAACGGCAACAATCGCCATTCGTATAACGGAAATCTTATGAGTAATTGATGCACACCCCAAAAAGGTTCAGAATTACTAGGGGTGTCAGGCGATTAAAAATTGTAATCGCATGAAGTTTTCATACTCTACTTGTAAACATAAAAGTGGAAAAAAATATTTAAACTAATAGAAATATGGCTAAATATTTTAGTCATCGATAGAATAATTTCATAATAATTCATAAAATTTAGTTAAAATGAAAAAGATATATATATGTACTGTAAAAAACGTGTGATATTGGTTTGTGTTAAGGTCATTTTTCTGCCACTAGATGGCATAGTTGCATTTGTAAGACATTGGCGACAACTCAGTGCATTTTCTTTTCATATTAAGTGAAATTCTGCACATTTTTAAAATTGTCAAATACAACTTGACCGCAACTTGACACGTTGAGAGGAACCAGTTGAGGTGGCTCGGGCATCTGGTTCGGATGCACCCTGGACGCCTCCCCGGGGAGGTGTTCCGGGCATGTGCTACCGGCGGGAGGCCCCGGGGACGACCCAGGACACGCTGGAGAGACTACGTCTCTCGGCTGGCCTGGGAACGCCTTGGGATCCCGTCGGAGGAGCTGGCTGAAGTGGCTGGGGAGAGGGAAGTCTGGGCTTCCCCGCTAAAGCTGCTGCCCCCGCGACCCGACCCCGGATAAGCGGAAGAAGACGGACGGACGGACGGACGAACTTGACCGCAGTCTCCAAAAATATATGCATTATTATTCAATTTCTTACTGCTAAAGTTTGATCCGGACATGTCTGCTGCGTTGCGACTGAAATTCCCCCAGTACAGGCTTTCCAAGTAAAGGGCGCTCATTAATTAAGCGTTAAAAAAATTAATGGTGTTAAAGAAACTTTAAATGAACTCAAAATTATTATTTTTTTAATTACCCATACATGCCACAAGATGGCGGCAAAAAAAACTATATGCAGCTCTTCAACTCGCCTCAACATTTCACACATTCCACAGGCGTAGCAGGATAAAACGAAAAAAGGATTTCACGTTTAATCATCTTCAGCAAAAACAATGTTGCACTTGAAATACTTCCTGTTTTCATTCTACTTCTCTCACAATTACAGTGACAAATAAAATGTAAAAATTACACCCAAAATAAACAGAAGGCATAACAAAATAATACTCATCAAGCCACATGAAGACGAGCGCTACAGAAATGGGATGGCGTTCCCAAACTGACCTCATCTGGCAGGGCGATGATGGCGTTGCGTTTGGAGTCAGCGGCGGCGACGCGGCCGTGAAAGTACTCGCTGCACGCCGCCAGGACGGCGGCATGAGCCCGGAAGCCGCGGCCCTCCACCACCACGGTCACGTCGCACAGAACATCCCGCCGCCGCTGCTCGTCCAGACACTGCAGGACGTGAGCGCTGTGCACGGCCGACTGGAAGGTGAACACGGACACACGCTGGGCTTGGAGCAGCATGGTTGACTCGGCCTGAGGAGCGAAGAGGAGGAGCGGCGTCATCGTTACGGATCACAAAGTCAATGAATGTCGGGTGTTTTACTTTTTTTAAATCAAAGTCTTGATTCTATGATACATTGGTGTCATGCAATAAGAGTTTAAATGGTTCCGTAACACTGCCGCGGAGGAGGCGGGACTTGCGACTTCCTGGTTTTCACACATCAGCTTGGTTTCCGTTTCCTGTTTGCGACGTCCCAGTTCTCGCGCTTCTTCCGCCTTTGTGCCCCTCGGTGGCGCGTTCCCATCGATAAGTGCGAGTGTGTAGTATCTCATTTCAGAGAGTTGCGACGCCCTATCGGCGAGAGCGCGCGGTTGAGGGGCGCAGGGGTGGGGGTGCGAGTGTTGGAACACGCCCATCAGTGGCCAAAAACGTCAGTAATTTAGTCTTTTATTTACCTACCTACTTATATTTATTCATTTATTTTTTTGCTATTTTGCTTTACTAGTCTTTATTGCATGACTGATTTACTCCATGTGCAGCACTTTGCTGCCAGGTTCGTTTGAAAGTACTTTAGGAATGCAATTGAGTTGAGTTGTTTTAAATACACGTGTAATTCTTTGCTTTCTGTTTCGTTTGATAGTAAACTGTAAAACGTGTTTCTTTTGTGTCACGTTCAATATTTTGGTGATTTACTGCCATTACCCAAAACATTACCAGTCTTTTTTTAATTATTTATTTAGTCAAGAAAAAAAACATGCATCTCCATTTTCAGTTTTTTTTTTTGTGGCAGTCATTAACCGCGCATTTGTTACGGAAAATGTGGTGCGTAACTACAAAATTAATTTAAAAAAACAACAAAAAACTGTTTTTAAAGTACTGCTCAGTTTTGTTCGACTCAACGAAAAAATGTATTTAGTAAGATGCTTATTTGTTGAATGGGTGTTTTTGCAGTGGTGTAAAAAACAAACAAACAAAAAAACAGGACCGTAATATTAGGAACACCCCTCAGCGTCATCATGCAATGCATTTCCATACAATTTAAACAAAATTGAGCATTGTCGTTGTGACGGCATAACGTTGAACACATCTTATGTGGGAGTACTGTACATTGTCTGAATTGTCGAGTACGCTGGTAGCTATCTTATTAGCACTTTTCAGCTAGTCAAGACAAGTTTAAAATGCTGACTCATGTTTGGCCAATTTGGCGAAGCACACACGGTGGAGCTGAGAAGAAAAAAAAACCGTGGCAGAAAAACTCTTGCTTTACGACATGTTAGATTTCTTTGATTCTGTCGACAAACGTTTATACTAAACTTATTGGAGTAAGTTTGAAAGCGTTGGCAAATGATAAAAACGGAGCTGTTTGTTTTTTCCTACTGCTTAGGCGAGGCCGTTATCGCCATGTGATTGAAAGCAAGCGCAATGATCAAGTTAACGTCGTAAAAATGTAGATGTTAGTTGTAAAGTAATCGGTGAAATACGTTGAATGAGCACCGACCTGACGTGTCAGCTCGTTAGCGGTACCATTTGTGTGCTCTGGGTCGAGACGAATGTGCCCATCCGGAACCCCAGTCAGCAAAAGCAGAAGCAGGGTTAAGCCTTGTGCGCATGCGCAAATCAAACCATCACTTTGAGGGACAGGACGCACATTTTTCCCACATGTACTGTATTTTATTGCATACTCATACAAAATAAACATGAAATTGTTTAAAATTCCACCCCCATCATCAATTATATGGAATTATTAATTATTATAGTTTGTGTACAAATCTGTTTGTTTTCTCAACATCCGGACCTTGTGTTTGCACACCTTGACACATTCCCATGAGTCTGAGAAACAAACTGTTGTAAAATGTCAGCACTAAATGTCCTCTGAGAAGTCACCATAATGTCAGTGACACTGAGAGAAACTGTACAATAAGTAGTAGAGCTAGAACAGCAGGAGGGCATTGAGGCACAGATTGGATGAGTGTTAGCGGATCCTCTCGTAGAACAGGAGGTAGGCTTGGCTACTTTGCACCCTGCTCTCGCTCACGGGCTGCACGCTGGTGTCGCTGATGTGGAACCATGAACCTCGGGGTGCCTCGCCTACGGAGGTGGAAAGAGGTTTAGGTTTCATCCATCAGATTAGACCTGACCTGATAGCCTTTACCAGTCCACCAATGGAGACATTTTTTGTTTCAGCAGCACCAATAGTGATACAAGAAGAAAAGAAAAATATTCAGTTAACCGTTCTCAGAATATTTCTCAAAGTAATCTTGTTCTTTACGTGAGCATTTATTTTTCTAAAAAATGTGTTACATTAAATCCAATTTGAAAACAAATGAATATCTGTACTTTCTACATCTTTGTCCTAAATCACTTATGGTTTTTAACATCGGTGGACAATGAAAACGTAAAGAAAAGAGAAAGAAAAATATAGCCTAAATGAGAAGTAAAGTCTATTGCAGGTTATAGTTTGGCTGATTGGGACATTACGATGCAAAAATAACACACACAAAAACAAAAAACAGCAGCAGCAGAGATGAGAAGCAAGACATTTGTCATCAATGGTCTTTTAGCTAATATTAGCTTTTTTTGTTGTTGTTGTTGTGTAGTTTACAATATTAGCAAAACATTGACATAAATGTGATTTTTTCTTTTCAAAAGCACTACCAAAAGTTAATAAAAGAGGGAAACCATTTTTTATCACTGTGCCAATTTATCAAAATGGGTATAACAAAAATTTTACTCTTGCACTTCTGTCATTCTACTTATTCTTGCGATATCCAAGTGTCACAAGATGAACCTCACAATACGATAATTATTACTATATTGTGGGGAGCTTGGTGACATAACAAAACAAAAAAAAATCACAGTACTGCGGGGGGGGGGGGGGGGGAACTCGTAGAAGAAAATAAAGCACAATACTGTATTGTGTTTTTGTGCGCAACAGCAGTGACAAAATAAATTGGCTTGGCCATGTCATGTCACGTCACGTCATTGTCATGTGCTCTTATTGGCTCAGTCACACAAAGTATCCTGGTCTATGTAGTTCACAATGCTGTGTACGGATGAAGGGGGCAAAAAGTAATATTTTTTTACGGTGATGTTGAAAAATATTTCACCGTGGCCAAAAGATTCCTAATTAAAATTAAACTGCATAATAACCCAACCACCAGATGGTGCTAAAACTCCACAAAAGGAATACAATCTGATATTATGACATTACAACGACTGGTCACCGGTGGCAGTTTTATTAATATTGCGATATTGCCGTTTGCGATACATCCCTAATATTCGTTCTTACCATCAAGCTTGCTAGAGGACGATTTGGAGCTCTGGGGTCGTACTTTCACGAACGCCGTGTAGTGACCGGACCTCATTGTGCCGCTGTGCTCCACAATGCCGTACAAGCTGTAAAGAATCTGACGTTCACCTTCAGCCACGTTCTGCAAGAAGAAAAGAATGTGACACTTTTTGGCATGTAATTACAGATATAAAGAAGAATTATATTCGAAATGTAAGAATTATAAATGATGAAAAAATATATATATTTATTTACCCGGGTGACACAGTGGGCTAAAATCAAATACCTCATTTACATAAAGCTAAATTCCCAAAAATGATATATTTACTGTACCTTACTCTTGAGGGCACAAAAAGGGGCGAGATCCAGTATCAGAGGGAAGGGCACGTGTCGGTTCACCTTACAAATACCGTAGCCGTTCTGGAGAAAACAAAGGAAGGAAGGAATTGAACCGAAGAGTCAATGAATACGCGTGGATGTGGATTTTTTTGTTTCTGCTGTTGGATCACCTGCTGAAATCTCTTCAGGTGAAGAGTGAGCACCGGTGGCGGAGAAGAGATCAACATTTGCTTGGAAGCCTCTGTGTAGACGTTCTTCTTGGATCCTGGCCAGAGAAGATGCAAGAAAAGCAACTAGTGCTGCATTCAATAAAAGCAGGAAGTTTGAATTGATCCTGCTCGGATTGTACCGGTTGCGACCGCAAATTGTTTCAGGTGGATGCAAACAACCAAGATGGCTGACAATGTGATAGTTTTTTTTTGTTCCTGGAAACAATTTGTACAACGGCGTATTGGGGCCACTTATAAATATCTATATTTTTAGAGGGTGGGGGCAATATTCAGAGGGAAAAAAACGTGTTCATTTGCAACTTTATAAAGTGGCAGATTTACGAGAAAAAAAACCTCCGAAACGTACGCGAAATACATAGTGTACTACTCGGATGTTTGCGCCAATACTTTTCGGTTGGGTTTTCAAATAAGGAAGTAGTAATTGCTTTAACAGAGATGAACCATATGATGTTTGAAGCGTTTGGTACGGCCAGCGACAAAGACGCGTCGCTTTGCGAAGGTCCACAACCTGACGATCACGCATTTAAGTTAATTTGTTAAAATGTATACATATCTACTTGTACATTTATGTTTCCAGAATTTTTATTTAAACATTCATACATTTTGGTATTTTGTTTTTTTCGTACAAGTCGCTAAGTTGATGTGTCGAATATGCTGCTCCCCGTCGTTCACTTGTATTTACTTAAAGTATGCTAGCTTCTGATTGGTTGAATCTTAGTCAGCTGATCGGGGATCAGGAAGTGTTGTCACTCTCGCTGCCGTGAATGACTCGTAAAGTTTCAATTAAGAATGAACCCGTCTCCATCCTGTCTTTTCATTTTATAAACAGGGGTTTTATTAACCACCAATAAATACTCATATTAGACTCTAGCTATGCTACGTGTATATGCTGTAAGTTTCTGAGTTTTTTTTCTAGCAAAACTTGCAAATTTGCATGTTTTTTTCCTCGGAATATTACCCGCCCTAAAAATAATTATACGTAGCCTTGATACGCCGTCGTACAGTTTGACCTCCAGGAAACCTGCCTTCATAAGTAAACAGTTTGTAAAAGACAGTACTGTAACACTGGGCAAAAAGTGTACTAGAATTCTTGAACTTTGGGGTATTAGGACAAAAAATGTCCAAGACAAGTTATTAGTACGCCTGGTAACCCTTTTGATTCGTGCCAAAAGATGCAAATGTACCCGCCTTGACTTTACTCAACCTGCTCGTCCACACAGACTTCTCCTACCTGCGGATTTGTCCTTGCTCGGCTGCCGTTTGGTGCAGATGACGCAGAGCAGACTATTGTTCTCGCTGAGGGTCTCCTCCTCGGTGAAGTAAAACAGACACGACTCCACGGAGCACTCCTGCTTGTTGGGCGAAGGCCTGCGGGCCAAAGTCTGGAAGGCCAGCTCCGGGTCCTGGTTGACGATCATGTAACTCTTGGGCTCTTTGTCCTGCCTGTCGTCCTCGCTCGCCGCGCACGCTTCCCCCGCGTCCGACTCGATGAAGGCGTCGTTCAAGTTGATCTTCCCCATCCTGTCCGCCAGGAAGAAGTCAGCGTCGTCCAGGAAGCTGTCGGCGGAGCTCGGCGTTTCGGATAAGGCGGTGAAGCGACTGCCGGCCGACTGTGACTTGGACTTGCTGATGGAGTCGCCTTTGACTTCCTTGTCAGGCTGGACTGCGGCGAGGGTATTCGGGCTGCGTTCGGCGACCTTGGCTTGCGCGGAATCCCCTTCTTGCTTCTCAATGTCTTCCGCAAGATCTTTCGCTTCATTCAGTGATGCGAGACTGCTGAAACTGACTCGGCTTTCCAGCTTGTTCTGTCTCTTTTGATGCTGCGGAGACAGAAAATAAAGGCATGTTAAGTCCAACAAGTCTTCTTAAAACTTTTTGGGTTCAAGGAGTTTTTCAAAGCACCCCCCTCATAATCTTTATGCAAATTAACCCTTTCACCGATAGTGTTTATTACAGTGGACAGCTATTAAAACGTTTTCTCCCATATAAATGAATCTGATTGCCACAGTTGGCCATTAGCCACTCCAGTGGACACTATGTGTGTTCTTGGCATACACTGTAAGTGCAAAAAAAAAAAAAGTGACAATAAGTTGGCCCGACAGGAGTTCAGAAGTGACGTGTAAGGAAGGAATAAGTGTCTATCCCTTCTATTCCATGACGCCCTTGCAAGTAAAAAATATATTGGGACATCAAGCAACAACTAAGGAGTACTAGACTTAGTAACACTGTGTTAATTATTAAGTTTAACATGGAAGGAAATGTCCCAATTTAATCAGGGAATTTCCAAAATATGGCTTCATATTCATACTTTTTATTTTAACCTTTATTTAGCCAGGTAGAAGAGACTGAGAACAAAATCCTTATTTCAAACTGACCAGAGGCTAAACCTCTTGAGGGCAGAAAAAAAAAAATATGCCTGAGAGTAAGAGTTACCTTGGCTTGTTTCTTGGCCTGCTTCTTGGCTTTCTTCTGCTGGTACTTGCTACCAGAGGGAAAGTCTTCGCTCTGACTTTCCCGGCCATCCTCGCTTGCGTCGCTGCTTTTGCGCACCACTTTTTTCTGAGGCTTCTTCCTGTACGCCTGTATTAGCAGACGGACACAAATGTGTGTAGAATTAAACTGAAAAATGGCAAAATGCAGGGTTGACAAACCTTTTTTTACAGCTGGAGTATATTCCATCATTACTATATATGACTACAGTGGCGCCTTGAGATAAGACTTGAAATTGTTTTGCAAATGAAAATGTTATTAATATGTTCCAGCTTTTTGTGCTCATTTTAGTGTGCTGTGCCTTGACCACCGGGGGCAGTATAGTCAGTCCAGTAACATTACTGTATTATTTTTTTAAGAATATATAGCCTGTGATTATTGTTATCTTGTCGGTTTAGATGTCTTTTTGCACTATTTGTGTTCAAATATCCTTAAACTATACAACACCTCCACATTAGATGCTATTTGTTAGCTCATACAAGGCATTTTGTATTACCTGTTAGCATTAAGCTGGCGGACATTAAAATTCCTGATGTTTTAAATGCACAACGTGTAATTCTCTTTGTTTTAGGTTGTGTGTTAAATTTTGACTAAGAGTGTGCCAAACCATTACTTGTTCTGAAGAGAACTGTAGCGCTCATATTTCAAATTTGTGCTCTCAAGTCAAAGCAGAAAAATGCCAATAAAAAGTCAGCTGAAGCGACAGCGCTTGCATCTCATGTAACTCGTAAGTTGGGTCACTTTTTTCTCAAGGCACCGCTGCGTAGTCACTCAAAATTACCGGTATGAGTAATCATGTGGAAAGAAATTGTATCTGGCTATGCAGACAAGAAAATTTAGTTTTGTAAACTCAAAAGTTTTTGTTTTTTTATAAATTCATGTTTCAAAATATGTCACAGGTAATTGCAAAGTATCCCCCACCATCGATAATAATACATTTAAAAAATACAAATTGGTTACAATGAGTTAATATTAAAAACATTTTCTGTAAATATTTAAGAAATAATTATCATTACAGTAAATATTTGTGATACTAATAACAGTGTGGCAATTCTGTGAATGGAAAACAAAACACACAACATACAAAAGATTTACCTGATCAGAAACAGGAAGTGAAAGGTCCAAAAACATCTCTGTGACCACAGACACCTGCGAGAGTAAAATGAGCTTAGATTTAACATTCGTTGTTTGTAATATTTTGTTTCATTTAGTGTAGTACCGTTTTGCACTGCTGACACATGATAGTGCTGGTCATCTCGCCGCCAAAAACCTGGTCCACAAAATTTGGGGGTAGCCCGTTTTTCTCATACTCTGCAGATCAAGCAGATGAATGGCAGCCCAAGCAACAATGATAACTCCAAAAAAATTAATAAAAAAAATAAAATCCACAGTAACAGCTTCAACTTTACCTTTCACGGCGGATTTGAGCTCCTCCGTATCGGTGGCTTTTCCCGATCGTTTAAGTGCCTCTGTGATCGCAGAGCTGACTCTCTGAAAGACACACATCAGTTCATTAGCATGGAGGACCAAAACAGCCACAATTCCAAATAAATAATGACTAAAAGTGAAGATAATAACAAGATATAAAAAATATAATTCGAAAAAAAAAAAGAAATCCCCCAAAATATGGCATACTTTGCTCTCCTCTGCCCTCATCCCATCCAGAAGGTAGCGCAACAGCTCCTGGCTGTCTTGCTGCTGAAATCCCTTGAACCTCGCGGCCCTGCGCAAATGAGACAAAAGCGGTGACGCAACAGCAAATTTTGCGGGTTCTGACTTTCGGGTTTTGTAGCGGCGCTCACTTTTTACAAACTTGCGCGAACAGCTCATGTGGTGTCACCACGCCTTTCTTTGACTCTTGGATTTCCTTGAGGAGCTGATTCATCGCCATCGTTAGCGAGCCGGGCCGGTCCAGTTCTGCCACAACGGCCTCCTGTGTTCACAAAAAGTACAAGTTACAATTGGCTGTGTTGACCGTTTGCGTTCGTTTTTTGTTTTTTTAAACCATTTGGGCTGTGTTGAATGATTATACAGTGGATAGTCGGAAATGCGGAATATGACCATTTTTGTCAATATCGAGTCGGTTTGGTCTCTTTATGAAATTGGCCATGTGATTGGTCAGCATCTGTGTCCAGGCCGCTAAGTGTATCAATGATATAATATCAATCATTTAAAGGGCCCAACAGTAATAATGATATAATTCCTATTTTCAGGTACTTTATAGACATTATGCGGGTTTTCCAATTCAAAATTGGACTTGTATAAATATAGCACGCAGGAAAGGGTTATTTAGGTTTTGGGTAGAATTAATCAAAATTCAATTACAATTTCAATTATTACACTCCACAAATACAAAATCAGCATAATTGTAAAAAAGAAAAAGGAAAAAAAAGATAACTAATAATTTTTGAGTTTTTAAATTTATACATTTGCACATTTTTTAAAATGTAAAAATAACTAATTTAATACATTTTGTTTCATCCGAATGGAACTTGCATAATTATAGTGTTTAAAAGAATTGTATTTGTCTTATTATTTTTTATTTGTTTTTTTACGTTTAAACATTTTCTTGTTTTGTATCAAAAAATTATCGTCCTACTGCACAGTGCACAAGCTGCACTCCAACTTCAAGTTTTAGAAATAAATATGTATCATTATAAAATATAAATATATATTAAATTCTGTTTGGTCCAAAATGAACTTACATACGTAATTTATAGTGTTTCTATTTTTTTTTAAATTGGTTTCAATATTTTTAAATGTGTAAACATTTTCTTGTTTTATACCAAAAAATAAATGATCGTCCTACTGCACAATGCACCAGCTGCATTCCAACATCAAGTTTTTGCCACAAATAAATAAATAAATATTATTATAAATTATTTTTGGTCTAAAAGGAACTTACATAATTATAGTGTTTCTATTTTTTTAAATCAGTGTCAATATTTTTAAATGCTTAAACATTTTCTTATTTTGTACCAAAAAACAAATAATCGTTGGAATAATCGTGATCTCAATCCTCACCAAAAGTAATCGTGATTATTATTTTTTCCATAATCGAGCAGCCCTAGTTTTAGGGAAGCTGACATTTTGTGCGAGTCTATGGAAATAACGTCTTCAGGTTATTACAAAAAGTCATCGACGCACCAGTGTGGAGGAGGAAGGAGGTTTGACATTGAGACTCGTCTTGTCTTCGATCACCTTGTTAAGTGTTTGTCTTAACATCTGCGTCTGAGAGAGGTTCTTCAAAGAGGATACAAGAAAACATTGGATCAAGCATCATATTGATATATGAGTCTCATTTGAAAGGTTTTAAGGCTGACCTGGATGACAGCGTTAAAGAAGCAAGTGTTTCCCAGGTTGCTCAGCCCACGGACGGCAACTCCGCTGTTGTCTTCCGTCGCGCTGCTGGAGTTTGGAGCCTTGCACACAGACACTTTCCTGGTGGTCTTCCTCTCACAGCTATGGTTCCTGATGTTCTCCTTGTCTTCATCTTCTTCCGTCTTGAAAGTGACGTTTTTCGGCCGCACGTCTAACACCTCCTCTTCTGTGATGGTAAAGAGGAGAAATGACAAGGATGACATCAACCCATAAAACCAAAAAAAATGAATAATTGTGACGTCAGTCAAGACGAGAGCAATTCTGTACACGTGTCCGGAAATGAAATATGCAGTGCAACAGTAACAATTTAAACAGTCTGGATTTTTATATACAAAAAAACCCCAATGACGCTTATTACTGAATTGTCTTCATCTGAAGAGCCCAGTAGAGGCTGTTTAATAATAATAATACCCATCCATTCTCTTAACCGCTTACTCCTCACAAGGGGGAGTGCTGGAGCCTATCCCAGCTGGCTTCGGACAGTAGGCGGCACAGGGCACACAGAGGAACAAACATCCACACTCACAATCACACCTAGGGACAATTTAGAGTGTTCGATTAACCTGCCATGCGTGTCTTTGGAATGTGAGAGGAAACCAGAGTACCCGGTGAAAACCCACACAGGCATGGGGAGAACATGCAAACTCCACCCAGGGAGGCCGAAGCCTGGACCGGATAATAATAATAATAATAAAAATAATAATACCCCTTAGCTGCTCTGATATTCACATTTTTTACAAGTTAAAACGTTTGACGCATACGACTATGCTGCAGACTGTGGAGCAAATTAATTCAGTTTCAATGATTCCCTGTGGGAAAAACCAGCACCCCATAACAGATTGTGTTGAGGCTTAGCCGTTTTTGCCATATTTTACACTTACTTGTCTGTGGTTTCTGTACAGGCTCCTGCTGCATTTTCTTTTTGATGTTGTTCACCAGCTGAGCCAACTGACTGCTCCCGGAGTACTGCACTTCATCGTCGCACTCGTAGCACCTGAGGGAGGGGCAGAGGTAGGTGTAACTTACATTTGTCCGAGTACAAAGCCAATCTAAACAAGCAAGTCCTGAGTGAGGCCCCCACCACTGCGAGGATGTGATCATCACATGGGAAGAATACTTTACACTCACCAAACAATCCAGCTGTCCAAGCTGATCACCAGACAATGCGTATCAGACCGCGGCGTTTCATAGTGTTTGATGGCGTGTTGGTTCTTGGAGCTTCGTCCGCATCCCTTCAAAGAAAAGTTTAAGTCAAACCGGTCTATATATCAAAATAAATCAACAGACCACTTGAACTCACTGTGTGGCCACATTTCAAGCACATCCACACTTCCACCTCAGGGTCCACAGAAGGGTCTGTGCTAATGTTCTCTTTATTGTTGTCATTTTTACAGTCCTGGCAACTCGTCCAGCCATAAATGCCAGAGATCTTCTTGAGAAGAGTCTGGTCTGTGCCTTTCCTAATGTGCCTGCAAACTGGACCTGTGAAGGTGGGGGGGGATAACAGATGTAGATAAGTATCAAGCAATATTCAGCATAATTTGCGTGAAGATGTAAGCATGCGTACCTGTCATTTCAAACTCATCATCCTCTCTGGAGCTTCTGTCCTTCGCTTTTTTCTTCCCCATGTTTCCCCTATTTTCCGCTATTACAGATGGAAACCACACATGACGTATTTTTGTTGTAATATTGCTTAAAAACAAGCCACTTACGTGAAGATCAAAGTCGAATTCGAGCACGTAATGCATAACGTAATTCAACTCCTTGCTTGAGGAGACTTACTTGACACACACGGAGGCGAACCACGTCACACGTTCACTTTCGTTTACTTTTTTTCCGCCAGGCGCCAACTTTAATCTAGACATCTCGGCAAATGCTCCATGGAAATACAATTCGAGGGCATATTTGTACGCATTCCGCGTACAAATGGGCGCTGATTTGACTGACTAAACAGAGCCGAATCATGGCAATTGAAGCGGACAGAGACGGAACAAAAGTGTAAGGTTTTCGTTTTCATGTGTCCACTGTTTGTGTACTTCCGGTGCCTGGCTAGCATGCTAAACTAAACAAGACCAGAGAGCCCACTCACGCCTCTCTGTATGTGTTGAACGCAAACGTGTTACTTATTTCTCGTCACGGGTAAACTCCCATAAAGCGATCTAAGGGATATGTTAAAAATTAAAATGATTGCCCTGCGTCTCTTATGGTGCGTCGCCTAAAATGTTCCGGGGGCGCGCACAAGGTAATCACTAGCTATTAAGGCTAATGTGCTATGTTGGTGCGCTGCCCAAAATGTTCCGGGTGGAATAGAAGCACGCGCTTGCGTTAAACGTGGACGTGTCACAGAAAAGTTTAATAAACCGACATCAAATGTTGAGAAAACAAAGCAATCACCGACTTTTAAATACATCCAGAATACACATTTTAGCATGTCGTTGCGGGAGTGGGCAGAGGCGCAGCTTGCAGAACTCGAGCTGCTGACAAGCATGTTCCCCACTGACGAAGAACTAGAGATCGTGGACCAGCTGGCCCTGGCCGAGCTCAGGGACTACGCCGGCGCCGAGGACTCGCCGTCGGCTTCCACCGAGAGCCCACCACCGGCACCGGCACCACCTCCGTCTTCCAGACCCCAGTTCGTCATCAAGCAGAGGCTGGAGGATGACACAGGAGAAGCAGAGGGGGTAAGAAAGTGCTCCATTCTGTCACTGAGAATAAAATGATTCATTATGTTGGATTTCATTCATGTTCTTTAATATTTTCAGGTGGCTTTTATTCTGTCATGCACGTATCCACCCGAATACCCGAGTGTGGTCCCAGAGTTAACGGTTCGGTAAGATAAGAGTTCATTAATTGTCAATCAAATACAGAAATAGCAGCATACATTATCAATGTATTATTATTATTTTTAATTGTAAGACTCATTATTTATACTTTATACGTGAAGTACTATTTGGGAATTATACACATAAAAAAATATATATATATATATTTTTTTAAATGTAAAAAAAAAAAAAAGATGATATAATAATTAAATTTGTTGTAATTATTTATTTATATATTTTGCATCAGGTGTTGTGGGGTGAGCCGTGCCCAGCAGACGGAACTCCACGCTGGACTCAACGCGCACCTGGCGGACACCTGCATGGGAGAAGTGTGCGTGCTATCAGCCCTGGAATGGCTGAGGGACAACTTGCGTGCCTTTGTTGACAAAAGCTCTTCGGCGCCTCCTCCTCCTCCGCAGAGGGACGCGGTTTCGTCGCTGCGGCGGGAAGCGTTCAGTCGCCTGTGGATCTACAGCCACCACATCTACAACAGCACCAAGAGGAAGAACATCTTGGAGTGGGCCAAGGAGCTGGGACTGTCCGGTTTCAGCATGCCCGGCAAGCCTGGGATTGTTTGCGTGGAAGGTGCACAGGAGGCGTGCGAGGAGTTCTGGTCCAGGTAACTTTTGTTCACATTTTGAAATATGCGGGTTTTGAATTTATTGTTGCGTGTAAGGATTTGTGAGAAATTAGAGTTTCACGATGTTGCAAACAAGGAGTAGGGTTTCATGCCTGGTCCAGGATTTAAACCAGATTAGCGTTTCAAGGCAAGGTTAGAGTTTTAAATCATGGTTCAAAGTCTCCGTTAGAGTTTAAAATCAACGTTTCAAATTATGTTTATAGACAGAATTCGGGTTTCCACAAGGTTTAGGATTTCACATTAGAGTTTCAATGTAAGATTCCACATCTGGGTTAGGGTTTTAACTTTTAAACTAGTGTTTCAAGCCAAGGATGGTTTGGAAATCAAGTTTGGGTTTCAAATTAGGATTTTAAGACTGGGTTAGGGTTTCAATCGTGATTTAGCGTTTCAGGTTTCAAGCCTTAGTTAGGGTTTCGAAGATGGGTGAGGGTTTTGTGGTTAGGGTTTCAAATGAGTGCAAAGCCAAAGGTCAGGGTTTCAATTAGGGCCCGACTGATATGCATTTTTTGAGGCCGATGCCAATACCGATTTTTGGCAGAAAAAAATACAGATTACAGATTAATCTGCTAATTATTTAAAAATATATGTACTGTAATGCATAAAATTCACTATTCTATTAAAATAACTTGTTTTTCCACACATTGTTTAGAAATTGTGCCTTTGTGTAGTGTTATCTCACTTGTCGGTATGTGTTCCCACAAGATTTGGTTGTGGATATTCGTTATTTGAAGGAAAAACACTCCCAAGTCGATGCTAACTTCCTGTTAGCATTTGAATGCTCCCTTTGCTTTTAGCAGTAGCGCTAGGCTAGCGGTGTTTTAAAAAAGAAGCATGTTTTGTATTTAAATATACTGTTGATGCAATTCTTAATGTTAAGTGTTTAGTTTTACAGTTAACTCCAACTGCGGTGTCATTAAACCGCTTAAAGGACGCTTTGGGACAACAGAATAACCACAATAACATACGCTACGCACTTGCTAGTTGCTAATGCTACGCAAGCAAAATGGTGCATTCAGGGTATTTTCACAGCGTCGGAAACTTCAGTGATAATGTTTGACTGGGAAAATTATTAATCGGTCAGGCCCTGGTTTCAATTAAGAGCTAAAAGACAGGGTTAGGGTAAGAAGGGGGGTCTCCAACATGCGTGTTAAACCAATGCTCCATAATGTATCCCCTCTGAAGCCAGTGTCTCAACCTGAGGCGCTAAACGTTGTCGGCATTGTGCAGAGTGAAGGCCCTGACGTGGAAGCGGATCACGATTCGACACCGAGAAGACGTTTGCCTGCACGACGCTCCGAGCGTCCAAAACGTCGACTCCCTGCGCAAGTTCTCCGGCTTTGAGGAGGCGGCGTTCGACCCCCGGGGGAGTCGAGGGAACCACATGGACCTGGGCCTGCTCTACCAGTTCTTGCGGGAGAAGGACTGCTGCGACATCTTCCAGATGTTCTTCGGTGTGGAAGGGAGGAGGTAGTCCACCGTGCGGCCGTTTCCGTGCACGGTGCCTGGTTCAATTGCAGAGCATTGATTGGATTGTGAGCACAGCTTCATCATATCGGCAAAGCGGAGGAACTGGGCCAGTTACCAAAATTGTAAATCCCAGAATACGCTTTGTAATTAAGTCTCTACGTTTACAGTAATATCTCACAGCAAATGTTTCTCCGGAGGTTTGCGGGAAAGTTGTCAAGGGGCTTGCTGGTATTTGCACTTTTAATAGCGCCGAACGCCCCGCGGAAGCAGCTGGAACCGTCAATGGTGCTATGGTGACTGTGTAGATTTGATCTGAAGAATTATAGATAAGAAAATCTCATTTTCTTATAACGCTAACTAAGGTAGATCAATCAGGGAGCACACTCCAATTAAAAGTTGTGATTATTCAATGTGGCTCTTTTAGTCGTCAATGGCCGAGATAAAATCCTGGATTAATTAGGCAAACAGCCACAAGATGAGACATTTTGGTCATGTTGGAAAGATGCTGGATTATAAAATACAATATTTGCGTTTCCATCCACCCATTTTTATTAAAATTTTCAAGAAATGCACAAAGAAAACTGAATGGAAATGCTAGAAATCTGAAAAAGGGCCCCAAATTTTCCCCCCAAAATTTGATGCTTAGAGAGGGTGGATTTTGAAGCGTATCGAAAGAAGGAAAAAGCAAATTTAGGCTAAAACCGGATACACGTCGCACGTGCTGACTTGATATTATGCCGCACGTACGTTTGTAGTCTCAAAGCAATGTCGAACTATAAAGTAACGTATGTTTGGGGTGAAGACGAAACAGATTTTTTTAAATAAAAAAAACAAATATTAATGCTATTTTAGATGGAAAGAAGCAAAAGTAATACCTGCTACGGTTTATCAAGAATTACAAAAGCAAATTCATACGACATCATCACACGTGAATCGCTTCCTGGTCTTCTTCTTCTTTAAAATTACTGGTGGAACTCATCTCTATGGTGTATAGCGCCACCTACAGCGGCGGAGTCCCCTCAATGTTCGCAAAAGAAGAACAGGTGGAAACAGGCATAAAAGTCGCATGTCCCTTTTGCGCATTTTCAGTACATTTGCTCAAAAAATTTAAACAATTGGATGGAAACCTGGCTAGTTAGGGTGTTAATGTTCCAAACCAGGGTTAGGGATTCAAATCAGACTTATAAACCAAGGTTAATGTCATGCCAGGGATTGGTTTTGAAGAAAAAAAAAAGGGTTTTGCAGTCGGTTTCAAATGTGTCGTTTAAACTAGTGAAATTAAAATAAAAGTATGGATTAATTAGGGAAACTATACATTCCAGTACATCTCTAGATACAATACATCATTCAAAATGAGACGCGTCAAATGAGTATTTCACCAAATGGACGTCTCCAAATAGATGCTCGCGGAAGAGCATCGCTCATGTGCATGTTCAATTTTGGCCAGCAGATGGCAGTGTTGAACAAGATCAATGCTTTCGAGCAGCATATTGAAGTGCTGCGTGCCTCCACTTGTTGTGCGGGTCATTAACGATCCTGATCGATACAGCTCCATAATACCTTCATGGGTCACTCATCAACATATGCTCTCTTGTTGTTGTTGTGACCCAGCTCAATGTCTCGACCAGTCATTCCCAAGCCCAACTACTGTGCAGCAGCACGTTGAATTGCTGGGAGAGATGAAAACCAACCACACCAACTGAGATAAAGACATTGAGACGGAAGAGTATCGAGACCAAGACAATACAACTTTTGGAGGTTGTGACAGAGACAAGACCAAGACTGTATATCGAGAAGAAGAAAAAATCACAAATAAAACAACGAAAATAGATTCTGCTGTTGTTGTTTTTTTAAATGGTACCGTGAAACAACTATCAACTCAAAGCACTTTTTTTTTTTTTAACTTTTGATCACAGTAGTACTGGCCTGGTCGCAACTGGTCCCGAGACCTTCCTGCCCAAGACTGAGCTATGACCAAGATGCCTTTGATTCCGAGACAAGACCAAGACACTTAAAAAGTGGTCCTGCGACCGGTCTCGAGTCCAAGACTCACTTCATTAGAGCTGGTCACAATGTTAGCCGGCTAGCTAGTTTTGTTAGCTTTGAATTAGACATCAAAAACCCTCAAATCGCAATCTGATACTAGATTTCAAGACACTGTAAAGGTTTCAAGCCAAGGACCTAAAGCCGGGTTTAGGTTTTCAAAAGGAAAGTCAACCCAAAATAGTTCTACGAATGAGCCCCAACTAGTCTTAAGTGCGGCATTCTGATCAATATTTCGTTTTTGGAGTATGAAATAAGCAGCAAAATTCTTAACTGAGCCCACAGTTGCACACGTCTCAGTTAAGATTTTGTCTACAATTAGATATTTTCATTATTATAAATATCCAATTAATACCTTTAAAAACACATTTTTCTGAAAACGACCGCGATTCAGCAAGCAGGTGAGCCGTGATTGGTCGCTACCTGATCCCTGAGCAACTTTAAAATGGGTGTCAGATTAGTATTTAAAGCCAAGGTGAAATAAATAGGTTAGTTTAAATTGAGTTTCAAGCATGGATTAAGGCTTCTTGGTTTCAAGAATGTCTTTCGAGTCAGGGTTAACTCATTCCCTGCCATTGACGGCTATAGACGTCAAAAATACATTTGAACTATTTCTATTAGTTTTAACATTTTTTCCACTTTTGTTGACAAGAGTATGAAAGCCTAGAATTGTTTTTATTATTGTACATTTAGAACAGATACAACATTTGTGATTAATCGTGAGTTAACTATCGAAGTCAAGCGATTAATTAAAATTGAAAAAATGTAATCGCCTGATGCGATTTAAAAAAAAAACAAAAGAAAAAACATTTTAAAATTAGGGGCATCAGGCGATTAAAATTTGTAATCATAATTAATCGCATGACTTCAGTAGTTAACTCACGATTAATCACAAATGTTATATCTATTCTAAATGTACGATAAAAAAATTCTAGGTTTTCATACTCTAGTTGACAAAAGTGGAAAAAAAAAAAAGTTCAACTAATAGAAATAGTTCAAATCAATTTTTGACGCCTATAGCCGTCATTGGCAGTTCCAAGCCTGGTTTACCAATATCATAATAGTAATAATGTTAGCCTGTTAGCTAAATAAACACAGTCCAATAATGTATTTTCCTTTTTAAAAACTTGCCATTGTTCTTTCGGTGTTGTTTGCCCTATTTGGCCCGGCACCGTAATATCCCCATTACAGTCATTTGGAATGTCTTTGAAGATGCGCCGATAATCGGATCTCTCTGCTTAATGCAAGTAAATAGCTTGGCAAACGACTGCGAGAGGGAAGGCGTCCGTCTTCCCTTCCTCTCCAGCCAAATCCTTTTCTTTTTTCTATCCCGCCCAACACTGCGCTGAACTTCATTCAAACACGATTTCCTGCTATTTTTCTTTGTTTCCCGCAGACAATAGCGCACTTCTGTAGGTGTATTGGAGCGCTGAGGCATATAATTGAATTAGTACGCTTGCACTATTCCAACACGAGGATTTCGTAGCGGGGCTCTCAGTCAGCGCTAAGCTAAGCTAAGCTATTGTAAATAGCATTGACAAACTCGGCAAAAGGAAGAGTTTGCAAACTTTTGACTGGTAAAGATGTGACATCAGAATTGATCACGTTTTAGCAGGCAAAGCTCCTCATTCGAAAGCCCAACACAAATTTGAAAGCCTAATGATTGTTTGTAAACCGAGCTCCAATCCCTAACCTGAAATCCTAACCCTGGTTTAACACTAACATTGCTTTAGAAGCTTAATTTACTAATAAACTTGACACATTACATGAATCATGAATGTACCTGTACAGAATTAACAATTGGGCCCCAACACTGACCCCTGGGGGACACCGCATACAATGTCCAAGCAATTTGAGTTATACTTGAAATACTCAGTCAAGAGTTTTAAATTGATCTCATATCGACATCAGATTTTTTAATTTGATTAATTTTTTAGAAAAGGCCATGCCGATAATCAGTCAGTCACTTGCAACCTTAAAATTGACTTGAAACCCTAATTTGAAGCCAACTTGGAATCCTAACCCAGTCTTCAAAGCCTAATTTGAACCATGACCCCTCATTTGAAAGCAGACAAAAGCACACAGTGGAAACGTTTAATGAATTCCTCCCAAGTGAAGTCGCGATTAAAAATCCATCCTTCTTTCCGGCCGCTGTCTGGAAACGGGGCCCCTGATAGATCTTTGGGATTCCGGACCTTCTCTCTCGCTCTCTCTGGATGACCCCTCAAGGTGAACTCTTGTGCCGTGAATACTAAATATGGCGGGATTAAACATTTCCTCTCTTGTGGCGACGATGTAATCAGTTGTCTGGCCACAGTAATCCCCGAGGTTCGCTATCTCGCTGGCATGCCTGCCACTCTACAACTATTCAAACTATTTAGGACGCACTACTGCTTTTACCTCTTTGTATTTATTTATATTTAGTTTAATTTCACTTAATTAACAACTATTACAAATCATCTTTCTCCATTGAAATCAATGTAAATGCCTTTAATCCATCGTCCATCATTAACTAATTTGCTCACAAAAACGTATAAATACGGTCTATTTTAAATATTACCATGCTCCCAAAGACATATTTATACGTTGTTGTTTTTTTAAACGCTAGACTGCTAGAGCATACAGAAGGCTTTGATGCAGACTCTGAACTAAAGAGAATGCTTGAAGCAATGGTAGTTATTACATACACAGCCAGCAGGTGGCAGCAGAGATCAACCAGGGCCATGTTGCAACAAGCTCTTTTCCCCACCGTTTTCAACAGATTTGTGAATAATGATGAAACTTAGCTTTATTCTAATGCTAATTGCTGCAAAACGGAAACAGATAGAAATATATATTTTTTCCTGATGAAAGAAGAAACTCTAATCTTTCCTTTTGGTAGGTTCCATGTTTTTATAGCGATAGAACCCAATATCCTGCAAGACTTGCAAAATCAGTCAAAATCCAGTAAGACAGCCAGGAGCAAAGGGGGTTGCTTCAGTGAAAATGGCTGCGAGTAAGGTTAACTTAAAAGCGTCGTCTCATGAAAAGCCTGAATGCATCAAGAATCCAATTAGTTCTTCATTTAGGTTGTTGTTTTAGTGAACGTGCCAGCGTCATCATTTTTTTTCCTGTATATTGTCAAGACTGATACATAAAACCGCCTGCCATGTGACAAGATGAGCAGATTGTAAAGAAAACAGATTTGATACAAGTGCTTGGAAACGGCATGAAAAAAAGGAGCAGAAATGACTTTAAAAAAAAAAAATGCAGCTCTGTTGTTTCACTTTCAACGAGAATTAATCTCAATCAAACAGATGCTCTGATATGTTATAGCTGTCATTCCATTGGAGGGGTTTCAGTCTCCCGCTTGCTGATATTCCAACTTTAATTAAGTCTCTGGTGAATTCTGTGCCGAGGAGCCACGAGTGCTCCGATCCAAACAGATGGCACATTATTTATTGCATACCTTATGCCACAGGTACGAGCCCCCCCCCCCCGTCCCTCTTTGCTTCAAGATTTCCCTTTATTTACTCTCTCCGGGGCGGGTGTGCGCACTTTCCGGATGTATCCAAACACCGCGGGGGAGGTTTGTTTTAATTAGATCCCCAAAATACAATATGGAATAAATCAAACGGCGGACGCCTCGTCCCTGGGCGGACTATTTAAAGAGGCGCAGCCGAGGATGAATGACTTTTGAATACGGCGAACAGGCCCCGCCGCTTGCCGCCATCCATCCTCGCGGCGGCCTGATTTGCAAAAGGAAAGCGGATGACCTCACGCTCGCATTCGTCGCGACTAATGGCACGCGGATGCTTTCGTGTTCTTCATTTCCGCATCATTTGACGCCTTCGCCGCTTTTGTCACGAGTGCCATCGCTTTTTTTTTTTTTTATCTCGGGGAGCCGTGATTAGGCAAAGCACTTCTCGGGATAATATCCCGCCGTTTGCGCAGATGAGGCGTGAATGCCGGAGCAATACGTCAAAGGCGGCTTTGCGGGTGTTTTGTCATTTAAAGCTACATTATGCAACTAGTTTGCCTCAAAATAACGGCGGCTGAATCGCAATTTCACGCTCTGCGTCTCTTATGTAATAGGAATGGCGTCATCGGTGTCGTTTTGATGGTTGGAAAGCCAAATATCGCCATGATGAGGGTGACCAGATGTCCCGTGTGTCCGGGACAGTCCCGTGTTTTTAGCCTTGGGTCCCGCGTCCTAGCGGATTTCGCCAAACTCAATTGTTTTTGCCGCAGGTCCCGTCCCGGTGTCCCGTTTTTTTTTTTTTTTTTGCTTGTATAAATCACACAGTTGCCATATAGCAGCTCATATAGCCTAAACCTATTAAAACTGGTTTATGATTGTATTTTTATTAGGGGTGTCAAATTTAGTGCATTCATTTTGAGTAAATTTAAAGTTTTCTTTAACGCCACAAATTTTTTTAACGGGCGATTAATGACCGCCCCTTACTTGGAAAGTCTGTACTGGGGGAAATCCAGTCGCAACGCGGCAGACACGTCCAAGTCCAAATTTAGCAGGAATAAATTGATTAATAAAGCATATATTTGTGGAGACTGGGGTCAAGTTGTATTTTACAATTTTTAAAATGTGCATAATGTCACAAGTTACTTCATGTTAAAGATGAGATAGCTCTTAATATGTAAAAAAAAAAATGCACCGGGCTGTCATCAATGTCTTACACATGCAATTATGCCATCTAGAGGCAGAAAAAATGACATCAACACAAATAAATATCACACTTTTTTTTTTCAGTACATCTTTTTCATTTGAACTCAATTTTATGAATTATTGTGAAATGTACTGTATCAAAGGCTAAAATACGCAGCCATAGCCTATTTCTATTAGTTTAACATCCCCCCCTTACTTTTGTTAACAAGAGTATGAAAACTTAGAACAAATATTTTACTGTACATTTTTATTGTTGTGTTGTACAATATAAAATGTAAATTTTGCAATTAATCATGAGTTAACTATTGAAGTCATGTGATTAATTACAATAAAAATTTTTTTAATTGCCTTATACCCCTAATTTTTAAGAATAACTTATGTCATCTGTTCTATAAAGCACTTTATTACAGCGAAATATACAGTAAATGTAGAGAAGTTGAGTTACATAAGCATGCTTGAAGGGTGAGAATACAGCGACACTGATGCTATTCGTTAGCATGTCTATGGAAATGGCAACGTTTGCTAGCGTTGGGCTAAACGGACAACTGTGGCTTGCATTAAAAAGTTTGAAGTGTCATTTGTGAACAATTGTTCATTTGCATAAACTTGTTGTGAAGTGAGTTGTGGCTGGATTCACTCACTGAATGGAGAACACCCCCCCCCACCCCCAAATTTTCTTTTATTCAACCTCTGTTAAATGATGATATAATTTGTCATCATTTGCGTGTTCCAAAAATTGGAGATGAGACTTCTTTGTGACAAAAGCTCCTTCGAAGGATGATTTGTTACGGAGATCTCCGGTCACACCAATTGAATATCACGTAAAGAGTGTGTCAATCCAAGAGTGCGTGCCCCCTCCCTTGGGAAAGAGGGCTTTTTATAGAATCGAGTTTTGAAAGTAAAACGCCTTTTCTCTTCCCATTATGAATAAGTAAAACAGATTGGTTCTCACACAATATGTTACATAATATTATTTTCGTACACAGTCCGCAGCTGTGTTCATCTTTTTAGACAAAATATACTCTCAGGGTACTTTTCGTACTTTTTTCCCAAAACAATATCTCACAAACAAATTGAACTGGATTTAGAGTGGCCGTGAGTGATGGTGCTCTCAGGGTATGTGTGGCAAATTCTGTTCTCACGAACAGAATGTGTGTGCCGCAAAACACTGAGAAGGAATTTTATACAAAACAAGGTACCAGCTTAGGTTAAGGTCAAATTATACTGAGTTCAACACTATTTCACCTACTCTACACATCTATAAAACATTTCAACATGGTTAATATATGAAATAAAGAATTAAAAATGTTAATAGTGTCAACACCTCCACCTCACGCCGCCCATTTTAAACAAGAGAATCAAGCATATCGCCAAAATATGACTTGCATTTTCTACCTGCAGCTCAAGATTGTCCGCAGCTCAGCGACTACAAATGTTGCTAAAATATTGAGAAAGTAAAAAAAGAAAAGAAAAGAACTCCTACTCTGAGTTGCTGCGATTATTGACTTAAAGTTGTGTACCTCGGCGTAGCTAATCTGCAATTAAAAACACATTCCGGTGTTCCACTTGCCATCTCTTCTTTCATCCTTTTCTGACTTTCTTTTGCCGCTGAATTACACAAGCCAATTGACGTGCTCGGATGGTGAAAACAAGCGCAATTACTGTTATTTCCGCATTGAAAGACGCTCGCCGCCGCTCGTCTCGTGGAACGCGCGCCAACGCTCCGACAGCTTCTCTCGCCGCCGCCGCCGCTTGTCACTAATCTACACGGTACAATGTGAGATGAAGAAGAAGAAAATGTTGTCGTGTCTTAAAAAAACTACTTTTCAAGTAAGTACAACACACGCGGACAAACCCAGCCGCAGAATAATAATAATGTTTCTTAACCCTCTGTTTGTACGCCAGAATTTTCCCATTCGAGATTTGGCCACAATGTGGGGAATCCTGTTTGATTGACTACTCATATGTCGAACCATAAATGACATTAAAAGGTGTGAAACAAATAGAAATAGCTTTTAAATTTGGCAAAACACAGTTAAGAGTACACTCTAAAAACAGTTGGGTCAAAAATACCCCAACTATGGGTCAAAAATGGCACGTACGTAACAAACGTCAAACAACTCGTAAATATTGCTCAGATCTTTGACTTGGGTCCAAAAATTGGGTCATTTTGTATAAAACAGCCCAAAAAGTTGGGTTAACTTGACCCACAAAGTGCATCGGTCTATTTTTAATCCATAATTGGGTTACTTTTGACCCAACTGTTTTTAGAGTGTATTATTCACAACTCTGCCAAATTTGATGTTTGGAGTTAAAACTGCAAATTCTGTGTTAACATTTATCCGGAAGAAGCAATATTGCCATATAAATCCCCAAGATATAAATTCAAGAGATTAATAAAGTTTTTTTTTTTTTCCCAATTAGTTTTTGGAACAACAAAGCTAACAACACTGTAAAAAATGTCTGTAGAAACAGTGGATTTGTGTAAAAATCGTGACCAAAAAACTAAGTACAAAAACAATGGAGTATTGTGTAATTTACATTAATTAATATGTTGTAAAACTCTGAACCAAGATTACATTTTTTGGGGGGCGAATTCACAAATAAAAACTGTAAAAAAATAAATAAAATAAAAAAAGAGTCAGTGTTAGAATAACACTTTTTGTCACTCGGTTCAACTTTTTGGCACATTTTGTTACCAAAAGCAACATGCATCATATTACAGATAAGAATATTTAGATATATAGTAAAATCATGTCAAAATAAAGGGGGAGAAACTAAATGTATTATGTTTATTTAAAATTGATATACTGTAGACCTAATTATTAATTTATCAGTAGACTTGAATTTTTTATTTTTTTTACAGAAAAAAACAAAAACTGGCAGCTGTGGTTATCAGAATAATTCTGTGAAAAAAAAATAAAATACTGTGCAAGAACAACATACTGTATATATTATATATCCTAAAAATGTAAACTTTTTAAACCTGTAGATTCAACAGTCCTTTACTGATAACAACAGGATGGCGTGGCTCAGCGGTATTGAACGATCGTCTCGCAGCCCTGAGGTTGTTGGTTCGATCCCAGCGCACTGTGACCGTCGGCGATCCATGCGGCGAAATGCAAAAGCGATTTGAGGGCCTTGAAAGCGTGATACAAATCAAGTCCATGCTGCTTTTATACTATTTTATTCTGTAATATTTATGCACGCAGATTTTGCTTAATAAATTCCGGTAAAATTTAGATTCTGTTACTTTAGTCTTCATTAAATATCAGTAAAATGTGCAAGTTGTTCTGTAAAGTTGTTTACATTTGCACTGTATTTTATTTTTTTTTTAACAGAATTTCTCTGCAACCACATCTGCCATTTTTTTCCTGTAAAAACAATTTGTATTTTTTACAGTGAATCTGTAAAAAACAACAACCTCCTGTTCGACTACGATAAGCACTTATTCTGTTGACTGAAATCTCTCTTTCTTTGTAACATTTTATATGACGCATATCCAATTAGCCAACGATAATGGCTTGTCGGCATCATTTTCCCGCCCGCCATTATACGCCGCGGTCTTAATTTCGAGCTTAACGGAGCGCTTGAGCTTTTTAATAAAGCGATAGCGGCTCTTTGTTTGTTTGTTTGTTTGGCGGCAGTGATACGAGGCGAGGATCGGGGGCGGGCAGATGGTTGGCCAGGGAGGGTGTTGATAATGTTTCTCAGCTGGGAAGCCAAACATTAGCTCAAGGTCAATGGCGTTGCCTAATGAAGGCAGATATGCGATAGGACGGCGGTCGTTTGGCGAGGCCGTTAGATCCTCCCTCGCCACTTCGCACGCTTCGGAGAGAGAGAGAGAGCAGATGACCGGACGCTCCCCTGCAAAAGTATTGGAACAGCCAATTCCTTCATTTCTGCTGCGGACTGAAAATCTGTGTTTAGCCTCATCCAAATTATTTACAAATATTGGAAAATAATTAGCGGGGAAATCAACTCTATAAAGTGTAAAACAGTGACAGTGTGCTTTTCTTTTTGTTGTTGTTGAGGATATGATGAATATTCATTGAAAGTCTGACAGTATGAATACTTTGACTCCTTTTTGCTACTAAAGAAAAATAAATAATCTCTTCAAGGTCAACTAAAACAAAAGTTCAAAAGGTCACTAAAATATGCACCAATTTCTCTAAATCCTTGTAAAATGCCCTTTCCAACAATAGTCAACTTTAACTCATTCACTGCCATTGACGACTATAGATGTCAAAAATTCATGTGAACTATTTCTGTTAGTTAAATTTTTTTTTTAATTTCCTTAATTTTTTTTATGAAAACCTATAATTTTTTATTGTACATTCATAACAGATATAAAATTATCATGCCATTAATTACGATTAAATGCCCCTTATTTTTATTTTTTTTAATTAGGCCCGTCAGGCGATTCACATTTTTAATTGTAATTAATCACATGACTTCACTAGTTAACTAACGATTAATCACAAATTTCATTTCTGTTCTAAATTTACAATAAATGTTTTTTTCTAGGTTTTCATACTCGTGTTAGCAAAAGTGGATTTATTTTTTAATTTTTTAATAGAATTAGTTAAAATGATTTTTTGACGTCTATAGCCGTCAATGGCATTGAATGAAACATTTCTTGACAATAATATGTGTGACCTCACTAGTGTAAACATGACATTCTGATTAATATTGCAATTGTGAAATATGAGTTATGAAGCAAAATCCAGCCGTTTTCATCCATCTCAGGGGGCGGCCATTTTGCCACTTCCTGTCGACCGAAGATGACATCAATGTTGCTCAGGTCTCAGGTAACAACTAATCACAGCACAGCTTCAGAAAACAGGTGAGCTGTGATCGTGGTCGTTGCCTGAGCAACTGTGACGTCATCTTCAGGCGACAGCAAGTGGCAAAATGGCCGCCTCCTGAGATGGATAAAAACGGTGGATTTTGCTGCTTAACTCATATTCCACTAACACAATATAAACCAGAATAGCATATTTAGACTAGTGGGGCTGCATAGAACATATTATTGTCCAAACAAATTTTGGGGGTTGACTCCTTTAAGGCTTGAAAGAAGTCGGCCACACCGCTTTTTGCAAAAAATGTCCAAATTTGATGAACAGTAGTTGCCAAAACCTTGCTCTGGTTGACCTAAAATGTCATATTTAGTGTTGTCTAATCACTATCAAGCCCACCAAGTTTCAATCAAAATCAGCTTGGTTCAAATTTTCAGATATATATATATATATATATTTTTTAGGGTGATTTGGCATGGACCGACCTTAATAGAATATCAAACTCACGTCGGAGAGCAACAGGAGGACAGACCGGAAGAATTCACTCTACGAAGTCTTCATGCTTCGACTAAACAGAGACGCCTCGTGATCGCAAATGTGCAATTGTTTACAGTTGCTCGGAAGCTAGCATACCAGAATAACCTTGCCTAATGAGCCGCACGGAATGCGAATGTCCGCCATTGTTTCCACAGTTTTGCTGCTTTTATCTCTTCGGCCCAGCCCTCATTTGTCCGTTAGCGCGCCGCAGTCGCTTCCCGCTCTTTTTTAATTACCTCATTTCCTCCGGCGGGATCAATAAAGCGCAATCATTTCACCTCCAATTAAAGCCGAGCAAACTTGACTGCCATGTCAAATCACAAAGTGATTCGCCTCCACTTTTGCTCCGTCGTCTCTGGGGGTGTCAACGCGGGAGCGAGAGGGTGCGAGGGGAGGGGACAGCGCTTGGTGTGCCGACATCCACATGCGGTTCCACAAAGTCGTCCGTCCGGGGAGACTTTTGTCACCTTAGGGGCGACGCCGGTGGCAAAAGTACTCATGAGCTAGCTAGTGGCTAGCACCTCATGTCGTTAGCAGGGAAAGCGCCATGATGACGCCGTCGGATATTTTCCAGCCACCGTAGAACAATAAATAAATATAAATATATAAATAAATAAAACACGAATAAAAAAAAAAAAGCTCAATGAAGTAAAATCCTTCAATTTCCGCATGATTTCTCCACTCTGTGATGTGTCAAATTTAGAGGACACTTTTCTGACAAAACTGTCATGTTTATTCGAATTTTCAAGAAATGCGGAAATAAAACTGATTGGAAACGCTAGAAATTCGAAAAAGGGCCCAAAATTGGCCAAAACTTTTTTTCGCTTCGAGTGGGTGGATTTTGAAGCGTATCGAAAAAAAAGGAAAATGCAAATTTTGGCAATGGAAACCGGATATACGTCGCACGTCTTGACCAGATATTACGTCACACGTACATGTGTAGTCTCAAAGCAATGTCGGACTATAAAGCAAGGTATGTTTGAGGGGACGACCAAACAGAATTATTTTTGGAATTATTTGAAGAAGCAAATATTAATGCCATTTTAGATGAAAAACAGCACAAAAAAACGCTACGGTTTATTAAGAATTACAAATCAAACTCAAACGACGTCATCACATGCGCAGTCGCTTCCTGTTTTTCTTCTTCTTCTTTTAAATTACTGGTGGATCACATCTCTATGGTGTATAGTGTATACCGCCCCCTACAGAGTCGGAGTCCCCTCTCAATATTCGCAAAAGAAGGACAGATGGAAACGGACACAAGTCGCATGTCCGTTTTGCGCATTTTCAGTAAATTCACTTAAAACATTTGACGTTGACGTTGCATATGGAAATGTTCACTTTATTAGTTTAAAAGAACTTTAACCTCTAGGCTCCGGCACCAACAAAGGATGTATTTTCTTTTTGAACCCATTTTAAATCCTTCTACAATGGTACTAGCCTCATCCTAGCTAATGCTATGCTAGTTTGTCTCTCAGGACTGGCGTCCAAAGTTTGCAAACCTCCTTTTGTTTGATGCTAGCATGGCGTTAGCTTCCCAACAGGCATTAGCCGGCCAAATATTTCCAAATTTATTTCCAACTTTAATGTACGTAGCTTTTCATGCTTTACATTTGAAACAATTGAATGGAAACCTGACTAATAAGACCTAATTAGTGCGTGTGGTACATTTTGGACTTGGGGCTTCAACGGGGACTTTTAATCCACTTCTTTGTACTACCAGTATAAGGTAACAATTAAAAAAAAACAAAAAAACAATATAACTGTGTGTTGCATTACAGAGTAAGAGAGACATTCATTTCAAATATTTGACGATAAAGATCTGTCTATCATCACTGAAGCAAAAAACATTGTTAAACTTTTATCTTCCAGTACATCAACTTCAAACGTCGACACTAAACAATCAATATTTATCTGATAGCATGTCAAAAACTAAACTTGAAATATAAAAATACATCGTACTCACCAGAGATGCTTATTTTTAAAAAAAAATCCATCCAGTTTTGCTCCTCAGAGTAAGCTAGTCGTCATTGTGTATCCAGAGCTAGCTAATCTAGCGCTCATACATGCTAGCTGCTAAGGAAGTGCGGGAGGAAAAATTCAAAAATAAAATATTTTTTTCAGGTTGAAACAAGCCACGATGTCGGTTGACCAATCCTTACAATGTTCAATTCTTGCTTATGAATCACAAACACATTTTGTTTAAATTCATATTTTAATCCACACTTTTTGTTCTTTTCTTTTCTTTTTTTTTTGCTCGCTTCTGTTTTACAGTGGCATAGTTGAAAAATGAATATTCAATTTTAAGCTGAGGAAAAAAAATCTCACGCTCTCACACACACACACATTTACCCCCAACCCCATAAAAAGCTAATTACTTACAGCAAATTGAAAATGTGTTTTTTTTTTTTGTTCTTGTTTTGTTTTTCTTACGAAACGAGTTCTTTATGGCATGAAGAAGAAAGGTGAGCGCCGGTGGTAGTTTTTTTTCTTTTTTTCTTTTTTTTTGTACAGTGATAGCTGACGTCTGATTCACCAACGGTTTTGCAGCAAACTCAAAGGCCATAACGGTGATCCTTTTGTCCATTTTGGGTGATGTCACAGAAGAAGGAAAAAAATAGATTGTAAGACAAGTGCTTTCGTAATAACAGCTAGAATATCTGTATTATATGGTAAGCGTCCATCATGGTGATAAATACATACATTGTCTTTTCCCCTCCTCCATTTACAATCCCTGTTTGAAAGATATAAAGGAGTCTGAGGAGCACATGGAAAATGAGGGCGAAGGGGGCGGGGTTTGCCAAAAATCCCCATTTGCTTCGAAACAGTCCATTATGAGTCAGCAAGATGATTATTCTCATTAGATGTTATTTCCTTGAAGATTTACTTTTCTGTCAATACGATTGTACAGTATTAATTTAGTCATAAAAAATAAATAAAAATAAAAATAATTTAATTTTTTTGTAGATCTTAATGTATTTTGTCATTAATATTGCAAACGGGTGGCCATAAAATTGGTTCTTTATTCTTTAAGAAGTATGCGATTTTTCTTGAAATATGACTTCCTTCTATACAGTTAACCGAAAATAAATGTCGTTTTTTTTTAATCCAACAAAGAAGCCATTTGTAGTTTTTCATTACATTATGACCCTTTTCCTAAACACGCAATATATTACACTACAAAAAAAGTGAAATTTCGACTCCATTTGCGAATCAAAAACTTTTACTTGAAAAATGTGTTGAAAAAAAATTATTTATTATTTATTATTCTCATAATATTTTTGATACGTTTTTCCTTTGTAATTTTGCAAATTTTCCCGCAATCGTGACCCCCCCCCCCCCCTTTTTTCTGTGTGCCCCCTCGTCCTCCTTTATAGAAGAAAACAGCTGTCAACAACATGTTGGGAAATGTTATGAAAATCAAGTTAGAACTATTGACTTTTCTTTACTAAAATTTAATACTTACATGTTATTTACATACCTTCTGGCCCACCAAAAAAAAAATCTTATGGAACACCTTAAATCACGTGTACCGTCGCTATCCAATGAAAAGCTCAGATCGGCAAATGATCCCCCGAAATAAAGAACATTGTTGTTTTTATGGATGACTTCCATAACACAGTGGTTTTTACACCAAATACTGCCGAGTATCATCATCGTGACCAACATGAAATGCGCGTAGCGTAACATCGAGAGCTAACAACGGCGGTGAATGTCTTAATAGAAGAAAATGAAAAAAAAAATACGATAGAAATAAATATTCAAAACCAAACAGTAGTTTAAATACAAATGCATTGAACGTAAAAGTTAAATATAACTTAACTCTACTTCAACAGTGATTCTTTCCCGTACCACTAGAGGGAGCTTGAGAATCACTGAATAAATATCCGACGTGTTTTTCATTGAACAGCGTCGATACGCGATAAAAAAAAAAAAAAAAGGTGCCAAGGATCCAAAGAATCAACAATATTCTTCACCAATATTCACGTTATAGCAAAGTATTTAACAACAATATGCACACATTGAGCATAGTCCCCCCCCCCCCCCCCCCCCCCCGCCTGGACACAAGGACCGATCAACTTTACCAGGTTCCACTCAGAAAGTTTTCACATTGGAGGGGGTCGAGGGCGGGGGTTGGACCGGACTTTTTCTTCTCGGATCTCGACACGAATCCTGAGACAAGAACTAGTTGGCATCGGGTTTCCTTGCTTTTGAGCCCTCGCAAATTTGTGCTTTTTACATGTCGGCCCGGGGAAGGGAAGAAAAAAAAAAAAAAAAAAAAAAAGGTCGCCGAGAGGAAGCGGCTTTTATCTTTTGGAGATTGTGCTTCTACATTTTGCGTCAACTTTGGGATCTCGCTATGCGGTATTGTGGAGAAAAAAAAATCCCCCCCCCCCCCCCCCCCGGATGCTAACAAACCTGGTAAACGAAAAAACAGCTTTGACTGGAGTTGACGTTATATCGCAAGAACGTGTGCGGATGAAGGTGCCGTGATGGCGAAAACAGACATGGAGGCACCTTCAACTAAAAAAAAAATAAAATAAAATAAATTGTCCGTGAATGACGTTAAAATCGAATCAAGAAAAAGGGAGGAAGTGACACTGAGGCAGCTTCAAATTGTCCGTTGTCAAAAAGTAAGAAAAGAAATAAGCAGCCTAAATGAAGTACTCCTTCTTCTCCTCGGCGTGCACGTGGTTCCCTTCGGCGTTGATGATGGCCGTGTCGGCGTCGGGGGCATCCTCGGACCCTTTGGCCTCGTGCGTTAGATACGTGCCTGGCCACAAAACACAGTTCATGCACATGTGGCGGCGTTACAAACCACAACTACACCAAATGCTCATTTGGGGAGAAATTGCGCGGGAAATGCTTATAAAGTCATTTGAAAGATAAATGACGTGAATATGACTAATTATTAATTGTAGATGAATGATAAATGACAAAAAAAAGAAAACTTGAACTGCAGTCAGTCTAAGGTGGGATTTCAACCATCGCCTTCAAAGTGTCCCATTGAAAATGAATGGCGAAAAAGTTGATATTTAACGTTAAATTGTGCCAAAACTGTAAGTCATGTGGAATCAGACGATCTGTTTTCCCAGGAAGCGGTGAATTCTTGAAGCAAGTTGAAATTGAACTGTTAAAGTCGGATGTACTAAGTGGGAATTTTTGCGTGGATAATAAAAAGTATGTGAAATACAAATAATAAAAGGTTAAAAGTAGGCACCTACTTGGTGGCCCAAGCAGCCACTAGAGGGCCCCCAAGAGCACTTTATTGTCAACACAGCCTGAAATATTGAGGAAGTACAAAGTACTGTAATGTCGGGCCGCTCCATTATGAAGAAAATATTCAACCAGATTCAGATTCCAAGATTTATTGTCATTGTCACAAAAAAAAAAACAACGAAAATGTGTTTGGAGCATCTGCAATATGGTAACGATGTAAAGTGGTAAAGTGCAGGACAAGGACATTTAAAAAAATAAAAAAATAAATCACGATTCATTTGGTAATAATCGAAATCATGATTAGAACAATCATTTGTTTTTTGGTACAAAACAATAACATGTTTAAACATGTAAAAAATATTAACTCATTCACTGCCATTGACGGCTATAGACGCCAAAAATTCATTTGAACTATTTCTATTAGTTTAACATTTTTTTTCCCACTTTTGCTAACAAGAATATGAAAACCTAGAAAAAAAAATATTGTAAATTTAAAACAGATTAATCGTTAGTTAACTTGTGAAGTCATGTGATTAATTACAATTTTTAAAAAAATTATCGTCTGACGGGCCTAACTAAAAAAAAAATTAAATTAAAAATAAGGGGCATTTAATCATAATTAATCGCATGATAATTTTATATCTGTTATCAATTTACAATAGAAAATTCTAGGTTTTCATTCAAAAAATGAAATCAAATGAAAAAAAATGTTAAACTGATAGAAATACGTCACATGAATTTTTGACGTCAATAGTCGTCAATGGCAGTGAATGAGTTATGACAAATACATTTTTTATAATTATGCAAGTTCCTTTTAAACCATACAAGATTTATTAAATTAGTTATTTTAAAATAAAAAAGGTGCAAATATATAAATGTAAACAACTCAAAATTTGTATGAATAATCTTTTATTTTTTGTTTCTGTAAATGTGGAGTGTAATAATTGAATTGTAATTGAATTTCGATTAATTGCAAGCCCTAATGTAAGCTTTCCAACATTTTGACCGTACAAAGTTTTAAAGTGTACTGGGCTCACCTTTATGTCTGGCCAGGTAGCGGCCCAGGACGATGATCAAACACAAGGTGATGAAGACCACCACGGCGACCACGCCGCCGATCAGGGCGTGGTCGGGCCCGTGCTGCCCGATGGCGTTGGGGTCTGAGCCCGGCCGGGGACACCGGGTGGAGGCATGCAACACAGAAAAAGAAAACGAGACAAACTATAAACACATTTGACATATTCTTCGAAACCACTCCATCGTTGTTTAAAACTATTTCTGCGCTCTTAGAATGTAGTAAAAGTAGTGCTTTGGCGCCATCTGATGGCATCTTGGTCCCAAGGAACGGTTCACCCGAGTTGAGGAGTTTCACCTTTATGTAGATCCCCACCAGAGGAGCAATCCGGTTGCCAAATAGTGAGCCATCCCTTCATGTAGATCCCCACCAGAGGAGCAATCAGATTGCCAAATAGTGAGCCATCCCTTCATGTAGATCCCCGCCAGAGGAGCAATCAGATTGCCAAATAGTGAGCCATCCCTTCATGTAGATCCCCACCAGAGGAGCAATCAGATTGCCAAATAGTGAGCCATCCTTTTATGTAGATCCCTGCCAGAGGAGCAATCTGATTGCCAAATAGTGAGCCATCCTTTTATGTAGATCCCTGCCAGAGGAGCAATCTGATTGCCAAATAGTGAGCCATCCCTTCATATTGATCCCCACCAGAGGAGCAATCCGATTGCCAAATAGTGAGCCATCCTTTTATGTAGATCCCTACCAGAGGAGCAATCCGGTTGCCAAATAGTGAGCCGTCCCTTTTGTGAGCAAATAAAAGCATTTACATGTTCGGCGCCGACTCACTGGCTGGCAACGAAGCTAACAGGAAATAAGAAGAAGAAAATATGGATAGACTGCACAAACGCCTCCTATCCCTTCCCTTTACTGTACCCGGACTTTGCTCCTGGTCCCGACTACCACTTGATAAAAGCAGCCGCCAAACAACACCATTTTCTAGCTCACAGCTCGCTTTGTTAGCTCATCCATCATCGGCCGCACGCGCCGTGTCATGTCGGCCGAGGCGGGCTGCGGAGCACGCGGACACGGAATGTGATTGCCTGATGCGGGAATGTCGGTGGTGGTAAAAAAAAAAAAAATCAAAATAATAATAAAAAAAAACTCCGCGGGGGAAGGCACACAGGACGAGGAAAATCAAACAACAATTACTCGCGTGCGTGCTTTGTGTTGATTCTCTCACCCGATTGACTCACGCGGGAGCAGGTGAAGCCACGGAACAAAATAAAAATATTGAGGCAGGAGCTCCAAATGGCTCATGTGTGGATTTACGCTTAGAACAAAAAAGGATTAATCAATTTAATCAGCCGATATGACAGCAGCTCTTAAGAACAGAGTAACGTACGATTGTTGTAAGCGCTAAAGGGCGAGAAAAACAGTTATTGTGTTCATTGAATATTTTTGTGGAATTATTACAGTGTTTCCCGCAGATTTGAAATCGGGGGGGTCTCAGTCCTGTTACCACGTCTCCTCTAGCCTCACGATCCACACGTATTTTTTAATAGATTTTCTCAAAAACTTCTTGGATGGTGGCCAATTTACTTGGGCGGCCCGCCTAAGTATTAACATGGTGTGGGAAACACTGTATTAACTCATTCACTCTCAGCCATTTTCACTGAAGCAATCTCTTTCGCTCCCGGCTGTTTTATTGGATTTTGACTGATTTCGCAAGGCCCACAGAATATTCTGTTATATTCCTATAAAGACATGGAATCCACAAAAAGAAAGATTAGAGGGGAAAAAAAAGTATATTTCTATCTGTTTCCGTTTTGCAGCAATTAGCGTTAGAATATGGCTAAGTTTCATCGTTATTCACAAATCTGTTTAAAACAGTGGGGAAAAGAGCTTGTTCGCAACATGGCCCTGGTTGATCTCTTATACTCTGCTGCCACCTGCTGGCCATTTTTGTAATCAATACCATTGCTTCAAGCATTCTCTTCAGTTCAGAGGCTGCATCAAAGCCTTCTGGATGCTCTGGCATAAATAAAATAACAATTAAAGAAAACTAGTGCTGTCAAAGTTAAAGCGTTAACTGATTAATTAGTCACAAAAAAATATCGCATTAATCATGAATTAACGCAGATTAATCGCACTATTAATTTTGAATTATCTTTTAGCGTGACAGCGGATGGCTACGCTTAAAGTAGCGCTGGTCGTATTTTAGCAATAAACATAATTACGTGCATTAAAGTAAAGCATTTAATAAATGTTTGCGTATCACATTTAGAATATTTGTTCATGTCAAAAATATTGGGGTCATTTTTTTCCCCATTTGAAATTAAGCAAGTAATGAACTGATTAGAAAAAGAGGAGGATGAGCGTGCGCAGTGGGTCAAAAAATGTTGAAGACGTCCTCATAACATTAAATGTAAGAATTCTCCCTTTAAAGTCAGAATTCGGAGAAAAAAGGGAGAATCCTGCCAACCCTTTTTTTTCTCTTCACTGGCCCTGATCCTCTTCCGTAGTTATCGGCCTCTTTGACTACTAATAATGAGGATCGAAATCGGCCCTGAAAAAAAATGATTGGTTTATCTCTAATCTGGATAATTGTGCAGGTACTGTAAAGGCTTTTTTGTTGTTATTATCGCAGGGGTAGGCAAACTTTTATTATTTTTATTTTATTATAACGAACCAGGAAGAAGTAGCCATTTATTTGCCATATTTGCGGCTGCTGTTTTATTTACATTGACTTGAAAGTCAGTTCCACTTCACAACTGTAGGGGGCGCCGTCAACTCCCCTCATCCCCGCTTGCTGCTTTACGGCGAACCGGCGCCGCAGCCGTCGGACGCGGCCATCGCTCAAGTGTACTTAACCGCGCCGCATCTGCTGCGGTCTCGCCGACATCTCCGAGTAATTACGACACGCCGCGTTGCCTCGCTCGGCTTAATAAAGCATATTAGGGCGCGTAATGGGCGGCGGTGATGAATCGGGGCGCGGCGATGACATTTATTGCCTCTCGGGTGCTGCAAATGAGTCTTCCGGGCTGAGGCCATCCGAGGAGACGGCGGCTCGGCGCTCAGCCAGACGTGATGGAGGTCCCGAGGAAGGGCTGTCAATTCCTGGGCGTCGTCTGCGCTTCCGCTCATCATCAGCGGGATTTTCGTCACAATCGCAACACGGCCGACATGATTTCTCGCCCTGAAGTGACGACATGACTTAATTTACTTTGAAAAAGTAACTTTTAGTTACTTTACTGATAATGTAATTATTTCAAAAGTAACTAAATTAGATTACAAGTAACTTTAGTAGTTACATTCAACAAATACAGACAACCCTGTAAAATTGACAACCAGTTTTGCTAATACTTAATTGAAGTACATTTTTAATGATGATGTTAAAAAAAAAAAAGAAGGTTATTTTTAATTAATTAATTAATTAATTTTTGATTAAACATGAAATAAAGACAATTGTATTAAAAAAAAAAGTCTGGATTTCACAACATAAACAGCTACTTATTTTTTTTATTTATAAAAAGAGGTCTGGAATTCACGTGCATAAATGTTTTTTTTTATGGCAGTCTGTGTTTAACTGTTAATATTGTCACGGCAAAATTAACATTTAAAATGTACTTGAGTTATAAATATAACGATGAACTCTTTTGCTCCCAAAAACGTATTTATTTATAGAGCAAACAGAAGGCTTTGATGCAGCCTCTGACCTGAAGAGGTCGCTTAAAGCAATAGTGGTTATTACCCAAAAAACGGCCTGCAGGTGGCAGCAGAGTATAAGAGATCAACCAGGGCTATGTTAGCTATATTCTAATGCTAATTGCTGCAAAACGGAAACAGAACTATACTTTTTTTTCCTGATGAAAGAATCTTGCTTTTGGTAGGTTCCATCTTTTTATAGCAATAGAACAGAATATTCTGTGGGCCTTGCAAAATCAGTCAAAATCCAGTAAAACAGCCGGGAGCGAAGGGGGTTGCTTCAGTGAAAATGGCTGGGAGTGAATGAGTTGCATGGCGCGTTCGCCAAAGCTGCACAACTCCGTCGTGTCGAGAGCGAGGCAAGGAAGAGTCGCTTCAGGTGGCTTTTAAAATTCAGCACACAGTCAATATTCACACCCGAGATTTTGCACTTGATTTGATGCTGTCAATGACATGGAGTCAAGTGGAGCGCTGCAAAAAAACAAACAAAAAAACCCCCAAAAACTTTTGTCTGGCATCCTGAGAGTGTAAATCGTTTTCTAGACATGACTGACTTTGCTAATAAAAATAGCCAAAGCTTTTTGTGGCCTTTAAAATTCCGTACAAAGGCAATAATAACAACAAGGTTACTTTCGGTGAAATGGTACGATGGCTTATTAGGGCCAGGTATAAAAAACTAATAATTTTTTTTAGAGGGTGGGGGCAATAATCGGAGAAAAAAACTCATAAATCTGCAAGTTTATAAAGTGGCAAATTTGCCACTTTATTTGCGAGCTTTTAAAGTGGCAGATTTACGGGGGAAAAACTTACGAGAAATACACGTAGCGTCCTACTCGTATGTTTGTGCCAATTTTCAAATAAGGAGATAGTAATTGCTTTAGCAGAGATTAAGCATGATGTTAAGCATTCGCTCTTTGAAGCGTTGGGTACGGCCAGCGAGAAAGGCGATAAAGGTTCATACCCGGAGGATTAAGCATTTAAATTCATTTATTCAAATTTACTACATGTATTTTTCCAGAATTCTTATTTACACATTCATACATTTTTTTTGTACAAGTATCTAAGTTGATGTGTCGAATCTGCTGCTCTCCGTCGTTCACTTGTATTTACTTAAAGTATGCTAGCTTCTGATTGGTTAGTCTTAGTCAGCTGATCAGGAAGTGTTGTCGCTCGAGCTGCCAAGTTTAAATTAATAAGAATGAATCCGGCTCCATCCTGCCTTTTCATTTTATAAACAATGTCCCATTAACCACCAACAGATCTTCACAGACTGTAGTTATGCTACGTGTATTTCTGATAAGTTTCGGAGGGTTTTTTTTTCTCGCAGATTTGCCACTTTATAAAGTTGCAAGTTTTTTTATTCGCAAATTTGCCACTTTATAAACTCGTAAATTTTCTAGTTTTTTTTCCGCAAATTTGCCACTTTATAAAGTTGCACGTTTTTTACTCGCAAATTTGCCACTTTAGAAACTCGTAAATTTACGAGTTTTTTTCTCACAGATTTGGCACCTTATAAAGTTGCAAGTTTTTTATTCGCAAATTTGCCACTTTAGAAACTCGTAAATTTACAAGTTTTTTTCTCGCAAATTTCCCACTTTATAAAGTTGCACGTTTTTTACTCGCAAATTTGCCACTTAAGAAACTCGTAAATTTACAAGTTTTTTTCTCGCAGATTTGCCACTTTATAAAGTTGCAAGTTTTTTTACTCGCAAATTTGCCACTTTATAAACTCGTAAATTTTCGAGTTTTTTTTCTCGCAGATTTGCCACTTTATAAAGTGGCAAATTTGACACCTTTGTCGCGAATTTGCGAGTTCTTACTCATTATATTGCCCCCACCCTCTCCCCCAAAAATATTTATACGTGGCCCTAATACGCCTTCGTAACATGGAGTCAAGTTGAGCACGACAGAAAAAAAAAGAATTTTTTTTTGTGTGTCTGTGTTCTCACCGTAAACAAAGAGTATGTACTCCGCGCTGCTGGTCCCAAGATGGTTGCTGGCCTCGCAGCGGTACGTGCCGTTGTCGGTTTTGTTCAGCGTGGTGATGGTGAGCTCCCGGCCCTCCACGATCATGCGCTCCACGTCGGGCAAATCGCCGCCGTCTTTTGACCACAGAACCGGTTCTGGTCTGGATATTGAAGGAAAAGGACGGAAGGTAAATGATGTGAAATGCCGTCTTTTTTGGACTCGAATGAATAAAATTTGAAATAAATAATTCGAGAAAATAAAAAAATATCCCCAAATAAATAAATAGAAGTACAAATAAATACAAAAATAAAAAAGGAAAATAAAAATAAATGTCGAAATATATAAATAATAGAATAAGTAAAGTCAATCAATAAAAACGCTTTGCTCACATATTTATTTATTTCATGCTGCAGATGATCGAAATGTTATTCAAATGAGGGGCGGTCCTAAATTTATTTGGGTTTATTTTAACATTTATTTTTATTTTTTCAATCTTGTTTTTTATTTTTGTAATTATTTTTATATATATATATATATATATATATATATATATATATATATAGTTGTTTTTATTTCCGTTTATATTTATTTTGTTGTATTTAATTTTTGAATTATATTTTTATTTTCACTTTTATCCATTGATTGATTTATTGAGTCATTTATTTATTTTTTAATTTGGGCAGTTTTGGTCCTCCATACTACTTACTTTGTCCTTGACACGCACACCCGATGGAACCTTACAATCAACATCAATCGGGTCTTTCTTGATGCCCACTCAAGTCATGTGACTCAAACCCTGGCACATCCACGACTGTATTTCCACAGTAGCGATCTCCTCATCCAGGACTTACTTGGGGTTTCCTCTGGAAACGCACTCCAGTTTGAAGTACTGGCCCTCCTGCGGGAAGATCAGCGAAGGCGTGATCTCCAGATGGGGAGCGTCTGCAAACAAACACAAAAAACAAGCGCGCTTCGCTCTCCAGGCTTTGGGCAGCTCGCATCCCTCAGCCCGTCTTCGGCTACTAATCCCTTACCTGCAAGATAATCCTCAACTAATCCCGCCGGAAATGCAAAACTAAACCCGCAGACGTACGTGTAATCTCAATTCTAGTATTTCCTTCTCCGTGCTAATCTTCGTGCTCATCCGCGCGCGGGACTCACAATGGACCTCCAGGACTTCGGTGGTGGTGTACGGGTTGGACAGAGACACGTGCTCCACCATGCAGGTGTAGGCCACGCCGTCGTCGCCCCGGTCCACCTGGAAGTGCAGGCTGCTCCTCACCGTGAAGGATTTGCCCGAGGCGCTCACCTCCGTCGTGCCTGCGGGAACCAAAAAGACAAGCAACGCTCACTAAACAGCAGAAGGCGATTGGCCCCTGAAAATGACAACATCGGGGCAGCAGTGGAACTTTTTGTTTTGGGTTTTGCTGTACAAAAGAAGGAAGGTCAAACATTTTAGAATTGTAATTTGCTTAGTTTCACAATAATATTTTGTTAAAAATAAGAAAACTAAAATTAAGAATTTACTGTATCTCCTTGTTTAATAAAAAAAAAAAAAAAAACTAAAGCTAAAACTAATCATGTTAGAATAAATGTACATAAGTTATCCCATATTTACTCTTTGAATAATTGCAACGCATTTATTCAGCAGTGTGACCTATGTTTGAACCGTGTGGGTCGGGTTCGTCTGTGGAGAGAAGAAGCTGCAGTTGCAAAACAGGAAGTGAAACCTGACAAGATAGCGGCCGGACACATTTGTGAACTTTGGCCGAAACCTTTGCAATATTGTCCGCGCAATGACTCATACCCGGGATGATTGTCACGTTGCTGCTATGCGCATCCCCAAACCCTTTAGAGCAGCAATAGGCGATAAAACCAGGGCCTAACCCAATAAAAAGAGGCGTTCGGGCGGAATGTGCTTCAGAACGAGTAGGAGGTTGTAACCTGTGCACATCTCGGTTTCGTTGGCTGAACCTGACATTAATGGTGAACTCAAATGAAAAATAAAAACAAACAAACCTGCACTAGAAGCCAAATAAAACTACCTCAATGAAACAAACAAAAAAAACAAACTATTATAACCTTGCCTGGGACACACCAATATTTATCTTTGTAGTTTATTTCTTGCGAGGAAGAAAAGAAATGGAACACTTAAAGGTCTTCGGACTAACACGGCAGCTGCTGTCCCGCTTAGTCAACCTCGAGTCACCATGCGGTCACAATTTTTATTATTATTATTATATTTTTTTTTTTTACAAAGCAACTCCAAGAGACGCCATTCTTTGTTTATTTCTTGCACAGAAAGAGGAGAGATTGTACAGAGCAAATAAAAGCAGAGGCCGCGTTGCTTGCAATGTGAAGTCTCACGTTTGTGCAAACAAACCAATTGACTGCAACCACATGACTTATTTACCCGCAGCTTTGCAGCTCAGCTCGCCTTTGATAGAAAAAAAAAAAAACATTGGCACATGAAATAAAAGCCACATGTTGTTGCTATTACACCTGGCGTAACCCCCACCCCTCCCAACGGCACCCCCACCCCCCCCCCCCCCCCACCCACTAGCGACGCGGATGGATTTGAGTGACAGCACAACATTGCACTCCCGGCGTAAAAGACAAGCTTTAAAAGCACGCCGACAAAAGATTGCCATCCCGGAGTGTTGATTGACGTCCCCCGAACCTGCCGCCTGTCTGACACTGACATGGAAATGAAGTTTTTAAGTCGAGCCCTCCAGTCGCTGGCTTTGTTCCGCGGGTGGCTTTGACTAGGAGGTGCGTTCGGCGCCGTGTTTGCCCAAGCGGCCTGACAACGGCGCGAGACTCATAAAAGTGCGCCGTCTGAGCCAGACTTTAAAAAAAATAAAAAATAAATTATTCTGATGACTCAAGGAATGAATTGTGACGTCAGCAAGGAAGGAGGTGGTGGATTGATGTTTTGGGCTGAAGCTGTGAAAGCGAGGTCGGCTCATTTAGGGTGCCTGAAGGTATCGGAATGAAAAAGAAAATTGGGGTTTCAAACCGCACTGGTATGAAAACAAATGTGCCTTTCACACGGAAACAAATCTCATGCGAGACCAGGCACCATCCCACGCTGCAAAAAATTGACAAACAAATACCACTGAAGCTTTGGTTGCAATGGCTATAAAGGGGGAAAAACTCATGGTGTGGCCACGGTTATCCCCTGACCTCAACCCTATTGAGACGCCACAACAATGGCAGGCTGCATTGTCAGCAAGGAGACGGACGCTTGATCTTTCGGATTGCGATAGTGGGGAGTGACATGAAGTCATTGAGATTCATCTCACTATAATGCAGTACAAACCTGAGATGTAGAAATGAATCAATTAAATCATTATATCATCAACAACTATTTTTTAATAATCGAGTAATCGTTTACAGCCATTGTTTAACTTAAAATTGCCCAAATCCTGATTTCAACCTCTCAACGGTAATTATTCTGATTTCATTTTAGAGCTGTCAAAATTAATCGATTAATCAACAAGTAATAAATTATCAAATTAATCAACAACTATTTTTTAATAATCGAGTAATCGTTTACAGCCATTGTTTAACTTAAAATTGCCCAAATCCTGATTTCAACCTCTCAATAGTAATTATTATGATTTCATTTTAGAGCTGTCAAAATTAATCGATTAATCAACAAGTAATAAATTATCAAATTAATCCACACCTAATACACACCTAATACCTTTAATAATCGAGTAATCGTTTACAGCCATTGTTTAACTTAAAATTGCCCAAATCCTGATTTCAACCTCTCAACGGTAATTATTCTGATTTCATTTTAGAGCTGTCAAAATTAATCGATTAATCAACAAGTAATAAATTATCAAATTAATCAACAACTATTTTTTAATAATCGAGTAATCGTTTACAGCCATTGTTTAACTTAAAATTGCCCAAATCCTGATTTCAACCTCTCAACGGTAATTATTCTGATTTCATTTTAGAGCTGTCAAAATTAATCGATTAATCAACAAGTAATAAATTATCAAATTAATCCACACCTAATACCTTTAATAATCGAGTAATCGTTTACAGCCATTGTTTAACTTAAAATTGCCCAAATCCTGATTTCAACCTCTCAACAGTAATTATTCTGATTTCATTTTAGAGCTGTCAAAATTAATTGATTAATCAACAAGTAATAAATTATCAAATTAATCCACACCTAATACCTTTAATAATCGAGTAATCGTTTTGATATTTGAAGTACAAAATAAATACCAATCACGGGCAGAGATGGCAAATCCAGGTCCAGACAGTAAAAACCCTCCCGGAGTTTGGCTTTAGCCCCTCGTGCTAGCTAGCTAGCTAGCTCCCTAGCAGGTAAACAAGCTAGGGAGCTAGCTAGGTAGCACCTGGGGCTAAAGCCAAACTCTGGGAGGGGTTTTGTGGATTCGCAACCTCTGATCACTGGTTAATAAAACAGTAATCAGGGAGGGAAATAATTTTGTATTTCACTTTAATCTAGCAAATCTAAAATGAATTGAATAATTGATTCTAAAAATTTTCGATAGTGACAGCACTAACTGATCATGCAGTACAAACCACAGATATAGAAAATAATCAGTTAATAATCAACTATTTTTAATAATCAAGTAATTGTTTAACTTTAAAATGGTCCAAATCCTGATTTCAGCCTCTCAACAGTAATTATTCTCAGATTTTTGTAGTCCTTCTTGATATCATTTAATTGAAAACATCTCCTTTTAGAAAACAATGACCGATGGAAAAATCGCTAGAATAATCGATTAAAATTTTTTTCGAATGTGACAGCCCCGAGTACAAACGACACTTTTTTGTCTTTGTGCCGGCAGAATTTTGAAGACAGCTCATGTATTTGGAACGTGCACCGAACGAAGCGTCCCGCGAGCGCGTAGCCACAGGCGTGTTCAACATCTCAAGTTTTTGGAGGCAACTTTTGACGAGGCGCTCGAGAAAAGAGCGCCTCGTCATCTCCACCGAGACGGACGGCTCTCTCCCCCCCCCCCCCCCCCCTCGCTGGCCCTTCAACCATCTACGTGCGCGCCATCCCAACGCGGCCGGCCTTTCACATCCTCGCCGCGCCGCCATCAATCACGCCGCGCCGAGCAGCCAGCCAAACAGACGGACGGACGGACAGCAGGCAGACGGAAGCACCAGGAAAACGCTCTCAAGTGCAAAACTTCAATAAAGAGCAACTGTCACGCTGCATCGCCGAGCGACATTAAAGAGCCGAGCGCCTCCAAAGCCGGCAACGAAAACATCGGCTTCTTCAACGTTTATTTGCGCCTTTCTTTTGTCTTCTCAACTTGCAGGAAAAAAAAGCGATAAAAGCGATACGACGAGCGTTTGCGTGTTGCGTGTGATCGCGGCACCATCTGCTGCTCTTGCATCGTTTTGTCAGCCTTAAGTTCGACGCTACAAATATTCCTTTCATTTTCAAGTCTGTTGCTCTCCTTTTAACCTACACAAAGTCAACCAAAGTATGACACAAAATAGAGACAGCAGAATGGAAGTTGAATTGAACCTTTAGGGTCTATAAGTCAATATAATAAATCAAGCGTGACAAATTTGGGAATGCTAAAAATCGGAATGCTGTTAGCTGAATGCTAAGATTTGAGCGCATGTGCTTGTGAAGTCAAGTCTTGTGACTGCGATCTGTCTAAGGTCAGATCGAATCATTTCAGAGAAATGATCATCCGTTTCTTGAAATGATAAGTCAGTTGGTATCGAACCATCAAATGTACTAAAAGGTCGTCAAAGCAGGGTTTGAACCCAGGTTCTCCGGTACATCCATTTCTCTGAAATTAATAAATCCCACTTTCAGTTCAAGTTTTCTTTTTATTCATTTATCATTGAACTACTAATTCAAAGTGTGTCATTTTCCACATCATTTATCTTTCAATTGACTTCATAGGAACATGCAATCAAATCTTAGCATTCAGCTAATAGCATTCAGATTGCCTCGTTTGGAATGGAGTCCCTCAGGGAAGCGCTTTGGGTCCACTTTGGGTTTGATTGTGCTCCACACGTGGCCTACCTTGGACCTCCTTGTCGTTGCGGAACCAGCGAATGTGGGCGGCCGGCTTGCTGCCCGCCGCGGTGCACGTCAGGGTGATGATCTCGCCTTCCAGGGCCGGGCTGGTGAAACCCGTGATCTCGGGCCGCTCTGGCACTCCTGGACACACAAACGCGCGTGACAAAAGCTGCTTGCACTCGCTACTCTCGTTACTGGCTTGACGTCTGACCCAAGACGGTGAGGAAGGCCTTGGTGGTCTTGACGGGCATGGTGAAGAGCGAGCACGTGTACTGGCCCTCGTCGGCCAACCCGACGTCGCTGATGCGGATGGTGAGCTCCTGCCACGACGCTCGCACCAGCTCGATCCGGTTGTCCCGAAGAGCTGCAAAAAAAAGAAAAAGAAAAAGTCAGTGATCGTCCGGAACCGGCAAGATCCAGAAATATCTCACCGCCGTCTGAGGTTACGATATTCATTTACGGAAACGCCTTTGCAGTCTACAGTATTTTTATTTTGTATTTTTGGGTTTTAAACAGGACGGCACAGTTCGTACGTGGGAAAATGTATAAAGCTAATTGGTTCACAGTTCTTATCACTAAAGTTAGGCTTGAAAATGGAACAGTCCTAAATGGTGCTGTCATTAGGGGTGGGAATCTTTGACTGTCTCACGATTCGATTCATTTCCGATTTTAGGGTCTGCGATTCGATTCAAAATCGATTTTCACTTCGGGACGATTTTTGATTAAAAAAAGATTTTTGCTTCAATTTATAGATGTGCAAAGAATTGTCATGATTTACTTCAGTCTGACTCGCTAATGCTAATTAGCATGCTACTCGCTGCACTTTTATCACTTAACGGCTATTCATACAAAACGCTTCAGGAATGCATACAGAGAAGCATCTTGACATTACTCACCTGCATATGCTCTTTCTACGCTGCAAAAAAAAACTACTTTTATTGGAATAACTTGATCGTGACTTTTTCCTTCGACTCTCTAATGTGGCTACAACTTAACAGCGTATCAGAACTCGCGGAACTACACTGCCCCTAAGTGGCTAAATCGTGTACAACATGAACAGCGCTCCCAGTAAAGGCACGCACAAACAAGGGCAAGACAGAATAAAATAATTTAAATAAAATCCATTTTGGGCCATTTAAAATCTATTTTTGAATCATGCTAAATGAGAATCACGATTCTTATGAGAATCGATTTTTTGGCACTGTCTTCTAGCTGTCACTATCAAATATTTTTAGAATCGGTTAATCTGTCAATTATTCAATCGATTAATCGGCTAATCAGATTCATTTTAATTTTGCATTCAAGTATATTACAAAAACTTTTTCCCCCCTAATTACTGTTGATTAACCAGTGGTTGGTGTTTATTTCTTATTCGTACAGTGATTTAAAAAAGATATGAAATAAAATATACTGAAATCAGAGGATTTTAACAATTTTAAATAAAAAAATGGCTCCAAACGATTACTCAATTATTAAAATAGTTGTCGATTAATTTAGACAGATCTAGTCCTAAAATGGTGCAGGTCCTACTTGGAGGAAAGGAGTTACTTCAGATCTGATCGAATGGCCACGACGCGTGTGCTCCTTCAAGGGTCAGTACTTGAACCCCTGTTATTGAGTGTGTATACGTTACCCTTAGCACCAATGTTGGCTAGCACACAGCTAACTCAAATTGATTTCAGCAAAACCCAAACAAAACTGCAGTAACTGTTTTCAAAAAAGAGGATTGCAACAGGGAGAAAAAGTCAACAAAAATCATCGGATTTTTTGCTCTTTTTTTGTTGTTGCGATGTTTACTGTGTAACAAAAAAAAACAACTTTTGAAGCGCAGTCCAGGCAGCGTTTGTTTGCCACGCCAGACTTTTGCCGTCCGCTTCTATCAACATCTCGAAAAGAACAAAACTTCACCAGGAAGTGTTTGCGTGGCGAACTATTGATTTCCCCGCATTGAGCCGAGCCGAAGGCGGAGACACGAGTGGACTTGAGTGAAGCATTAGTGCAGAAAACCAACAGCGCTTCGCAGGGCAGCGTATTAAAAACAACAACAGCAACAACTAAGGGAAGCCGATTACTCACAAAAGGCCCAGTTGAGGGAATACGGCTATTAGCTTAGCACGGGCCGCCGCGCGGCGTCCGGACCGGAGATCCGTCTCAATCAGAGGCAAATGCCAGCGCGTGGCAAGGATTGTTTTAGCGCACGCTTGAGGAAATCAATGTGATGAAAAGGTTCATTTCCCGCCGGAAAGCCGCCGTCACTCCTTCGGTGTTCAGCTTGTTCAGGTAGGAGGCGTCAAACGGAGACGATGACCTTGTACGTGTGCTGCACGTTTGACGCACACGACATCTTAGCCCCCCCCACACACACACACACACACCCGCGCGAAGGTTCTAGCAAGGCCAATCAGACTGCAGGAAGCGTCCACCGGGACATCAGGACACCGCCTGGCCATGCATGCTAAGACAGGTTTGCGCAACAAAGGTTTGAGTATACTTTGCTGGTTTCACATATTTTGCGGGTTTGCCGATGTCCCTTTTTTGTCTCTTCTCCTGGTTTGTCCATTTTCATGGTTTGCGTATTTTCCTGGTTGTCTACTTTCCCGGTTTATCGACTTTCTTGGCTGTTAAATTTATTTTCTGTTTTTATGAGTTTCTTGGATTGTCTACTCTTACTTTCCTGGTTTGCCAACTTTGTCCCTTCTTATGGTTTGTCAATTTTTTGGTTTGTCTCCTAATCTCCTTTCCTGGTTTGTATACTTTTCTGGATGGTACGTTTATTTGTTGACTTTTACTTTCCTGGTTTGTCAACTTTCCTTGTTCCATCAATTTCTTACGCTCAATTCACACTGAGTGCGGAACGGACGCGGTGCGTTTTTCCGTACGGCCACCGCAAGGAATAGAAAGCATTCGAGTCTGCGTGTCAATTCACACCAGCTGCAGTGTGGGGGCGTATGCGCTGCAGATGCGGTGCGGATGCGCTGCGGATGCTGTGCGGATGCGCTGCGGATGCGCTGCGGATGTGGTGCGGATACGGTGCGGAAGGTTTCCGCCAGCGTTCAAAATTTTCCCGCCGTCACATGCGTATTTTAATGAAGCTGGAGAAATGACACGACAGACAGAAGGTCGAGCGTCGGCATTAAGGTAGATCCGGTATATTTCAAAATAAAGTTGCGAACTCGTTTTTTTTTTGGGGGGGGGGAGGGAAGCTAGCTAACTTAATTAATTAGAGTAAAGTGTCGTTTGAGTACAATTTTTAACACTGACACTAGTGCAATACCTTCATACGTGTTTAAACACCAGCGTTAAGTGTAGTTTGGCAGGATGAAATGTTTAACATTGACACAAGTGAAGAGTAATTTCAACACTACTCAGTGTTTACCAGTGTAGATTTTTAACACTATACAGTGTTGGAGTAACACTGGTTAAGTGTGAAAAAAGGTAACACTTTGAAAAGTGTCAAATTTACACTCATTGGTGTGGACACATATAAACACTTCTCTAGTGTTAGATTTAACACTCTCAGTGTTAATCGAACACTGGTGGTTTGACTGTGTACGATCTACTAAAGGTTCGAAAACCTCATTTGAAATTTGAAGCCAGGTTTGGAACTTGTGACTCGAAACCCTACAAGAAACAAAACAGCATTTTGTTTGGCAAAGTGACACACGTGGACCGTTTCTTGAACAAACCCACACGAGAAAAGTGTTAATAGAAAGTGTTTAAAAAAAGGCACGTTCAAATACAGCCTGGACGGTGTGTGTGCGTGTGTGCGTGTGTGTCTCTTTACAGGATGTTGACTGGAGTTGATCTCGGATTTGATTTTTTTTTTCTTTAATCGTATCATCGCGAAACATTTGGCGAGATGAATTTATGAGATTAAACACCTTGAATTCACAGCAATCCATCTGCCTGGCGGGGGTTAATTCTCAAGCGCACGGCTGAGAAGCAAACATACAAGAAACGGCTGACATTTTTAACACAAGTACTTTATGTGCCGTCACTCGCACAAGCTCGGCAAGGATGTAAATGTAACCCCGATGAACTGGAAAGTACTTTTATTAGTCTGCACAAGCAAGAAAAGCAAATCAAGCACTTGATTTTTGTCTAGACTACCTAAAAAGAGAAACATTTATGCAGTCAGTCAAAAGCAGTTCTGCAAGAAAAGTCGGGCATGGTATTTTTTTTAAACAATACCAAAGGTCTCAAGATGTCTTATTGTGTTAAAACAAACTTGTGTGAAACAACCAACATGTTTTGTTTTTTTAAAGCAGTGAAAAAGGAGTACGGTTGTTTTTGACGACTGCCTAGATGGGCTGTTGTCCAATTACAAACATATATTCCCATATTATAAGTATGGATGTATAACATCGCTTGACAATGACTTTTCCATCATGTCTGCCCTGGCACTACATCCAAAATTTAATCAAAAACAAAACAAAATGTATAGGGGATGTTTACACAATTGCCTAGTCGGGCTGCAGTTCAACTAAAGCCTGTAGGGTAGACTCAATGCATGAATAATTTAACTTGACAATGAGTTTGCTAGCATTTAATCAAAAATTTGCATGGGGAAATGTGTGCAACTGCATAGATGGGCTGTGGCCCCTTTTAAAGCCTGAAAGGTCCACCTCGAATCTATATTTGAACTTGACAATAAATGTTCTATCATGTCTGTTTCAAATCACATTTCATCACAAAAATACACATGGGGAAGTGTGGACAACTGCATAGATGGGCTGTGGTCCAAAACATGAAGGGTCCACTTGTTGTACATTCACTTTAACTTGACAATGAGTTCTCTACATCTTAACATGGGGAAATTTGCGCAACTGCCTAGATGGGCTGTGGCCCCTTTTAAAGCCTGAAGGGTCCACCTCAAATGTATAGATTAACTTGACAATAAATGTTTTATCATGTCTGTTTCAAATCACATTTCATCACAAAAATTCACACGGGGAACTTTGCACAGCTGCCTAGATGGGCTGCAATTCAATTAAACCCTGTCCACTCAGTGTATGTATAATTTATAATAATAATTTTTAATAATATAACTTGACAATGAGTTCTCTAGCATTGACTCATATTCAGCAGAAAAAACAGCAACATATTTATAAGGGGAAGTTTGTGCAACTGCCTAGATGGGCTGCGGCCCATTTTAAAGCCTGAAGGGTCCACCTCTTATGTGTAATTTAACTTGACAATAAATGTTTTATCATGTCGGGTTCAAAAATCACATTTCATCACAAAAATTCACACGGGGAACTGTGCACAGCTGCCTAGATGGGCTGCAATTCAATTAAAGCCTGTCCACTCAGTGTATGTATAATTTATAATAATATTTTTTAATAATATAACTTGACAATGAGTTCTCTAGCATTGACTCATATTCAGCAGAAAAAACAGCAACATATTTATAAGGGGAAGTTTGTGCAACTGCCTAGATGGGCTGTGGCCCCTTTTAAAGCCTGAAGGTCCACCTCAAATCTATATTTTAACTTGACAATAAATGTTCTATCATGTCTGTTTCATTTCAAAAATTACATTTCATCACAAAAATGCACATGGGGAAGTGTGGACAACTGCATAGATGGGCTGTGGTCCAAAACACGAAGGGTCCACTTGTTGTACATTCACTTTAACTTAACTATGAGCTCTTCATGTCTGCTCTACTCCAAATCATATTTTCATCACAAAGAAGGGAACGTTTGCACAACTGCCTAGATAGGCTGCATTCCAATCAAAAACGTTAGCATGCAGTCGTTATTCTCTGCTTTAACGAGTTCTATAAGAAATCCATTCATTAACCAATCAAAGGCTGGACGCTCTGGATAATAATCATATGAGACCTTGCTGAGATGATGCCTTCGACACCCACGGTGCATTCGCAACAACACGACCCCCCCCCCCACCCCCGGCGGCAATCGCAACCCCTACCCACACCCCCCCCCCAGGCTAATTGCGCTCGGTTCGACGGCGCTAATGAATGTTTGGGCGCACGCATTAACGGTTTCATTTAGCGTGAAACGGCTGCTTGATTACTACAAGGCGGCTGAGATCCATTTCGTGCGCTGACCTTTTCTGATCCAACGCGAACGTCCCAATTAGACACGGTGAAGGATGACGCACAAAACACCGGAGAAGAAGAAGAAACGGGAGGAGGAGAAGAAGAATGCCGGTGCATGGAGGTAGCTCACGTTTCTCTTCAAAGCAGACAAAGCTTTCGCCTTGTACTAAAGATTTCTGTTACATATCACAATTTCAACACGTGGCAAAAGTTTCTGCCAACCCAAAATTGTTATTATAGTCATTTATATTTCTTACAGTTAATAGTAAAATAATGTGTTTAAATAAACATCCTTATAGTTGCAGCCCTTACAGAGGACGTGGCTGGCACTCGTATTATTTTCATTGGCTCATTGGCAGTTATGCTCGAGTCTTTTGAAATCTACCCGGCAACAAGTAGTCGTGCAAATTAGAATTTTTTTTTTTTTAATTTAAATTAAAAAAAAATATTTATGCATTTCCCCATGTATCCAGATTTTCGAGATGCCCTGTGAAATAAATTTCACAAATTATATATATATATATATATATATATATATATATATATATATATATACACACACACACACACACACACACACACACACACACACACACACACACACACAGAGTATAGGCATACAATATCTTGAAAGAATGCAGGGCACTTATTTGTTTTTAAGGACTTTAAACAAACTTCTAAAATAAATATTTAAAAACATAATATATCAAGACAAAAATATTAAAATTCCAAAAGTGTGAGTTTACTTTTCCCTCACAATGTGTTTACATTTAACAAATGCAGATTTTTTTCCCAAACTAACAAAGTTAACTCTCACAATGTCCATCCCTAGTCCTGCCCTAACGTGTTTATTATAAGGCAAACCTACAACTGTTACTTTGTGTAGGCGTAAAAAGCAGGACTAGAGGATTTGACATTGAATAAAAAACAAGGCCTGCCATAAAATAGGTCTGCCTACTTCCTGTTTTCAGTCTTCTTCTGTCAAATGTGCGTAGTGTAAAACAATAGTGTGATGCCGTCTGGTGGCAGACAGTGGAATTACACTCCACGATTAGACTGTAAACTGTTCAAAAAACAATGAGCCAATTTATTGAATTAACCTGCAGATTCACTCAAAATGGCTGCTTTGACGGTTTTGGTGGCAGAATTTTCTAACTTTCCATCTGGCAAAGAATTCTGCTGAAACGGACTCACTGATGAGAAGTCATGTATCTTGCGGTACTGCACTCGGCAGCCAATGTGCCGTACGTGTATGATAAATAACAGATGGCGGCTGGCGAGATATAAGAGGAGGGCGGCGCCGAGCGTGCGACCCGTATGGATGAACGCGAGCAAGGTTAACGCTCTGGCGGAGCTCACGAGAGGCTTGACTGAAGCCTCTCACATACGAGCTCATCGTTTACGCTCTCGACGTTGATGCGTGAGCCCATTGAGCTGTCACGCACACACACCGCTTCCTTTCCCAGCAGCCCTCGGCCGTCCGCATGCGATGCGCAAATCGAGCGTGACGGGGACGTGTTGATAAAATTGTGCAGCTCAACACTGCGGCAGGGCTGGCAAAGATGGCGGAGAAATCAGACTTTAATCTCAGAATTCTGACTTTCTCATTATTCTGACTTTAATTCATAGCTCTTTGTCACAAAGTGAGAATTCTCACTTTAAAGTCAGAACTCTGAGATTAAAGTCAGAATTCTGAGTCAGAATTCTCACTTTAAAGTCAGAATTCTGAGAATAAACTTGAGAATTCTGAGAATAAAGTGAGAAATCAGACTTTAATCTCAGAATTTTGACTTTCTCATTATTCTGACTTTAATTCATAGCTCTTTGTCACAAAGTGAGAATTCTCACTTTAAAGTCAGAATTCTCACTTTAAAGTCAGAATTCTGAGAATAAACTTGAGAATTCTGAGAATAAAGTGAGAAATCAGACTTTAATCTCAGAATTCTGACTTTCTCATTATTCTGACTTTAATCTCACAATTCATAGCTCTTTGTCACAAAGTGAGAATTCTCACTTTAAAGTCAGAACTCTGAGAATAAACTTGAGAATTCTGAGAATAAAAGTGAGAATCCTGCAAACCCTTTTTCCCCCACTTCATTGGCCAACATTCTGAAGAATAAAGTGAGAATTCTGACTTTAATCTCACAATTCATAGCTCTTTGTCAGAAAGTAACAATTCTCATTTTAAAATCAGAACATTGAGATTAAAGTCAGAATTTTCCCTTTAACTCATTCACTGCCATTGACGGCGACAGACGTCAAAAATTCATTTGAACTATTTCTATTAGTTTAACATTTTTTTCTACTTTTGTTAACAAGAGCATGAAAACCTAGAATTCTTTTTATTGTATTTATTTAGAACAGATATAAAATTGAATTCATTTAATTGCAGTTAATTGCCATCAAAAATGTAAATCGCCTGGCATGATTTAAAAAATAAATAAAAAATAAAAGATTATTAAAAATGAGGGACGTCGGGCGATTACTTTTTTTCATCTTTTTTTTTTTTTTTACAGGAGAGCTCAGTATTGTTCATTCGATTGACATCATCATTGCTCTCCTTTTTTAAAAAAAAAAAACCCCAACAAATCAATTAAAAAAATTTTAATAAATGTTTTTTTTTTTTTTAATACATATACATATACACACATATATATATATATATATATACTTTTTTTTTGTATGTGGGTGAGTATGTGTATGTGTGTGTATGTGTGTGTGTGCGTGCGTGCGTGCGAGCGTGTGTGTATTCATCAGTTCACCTAAAGCCCATTAAAAAAAAAAAAATCCCATACTAATAATATAATATAATAATAAATTGCCAGATGCAGAAACATCAATGTAAGTTATCACGATGTAGTGGCTCTCGCTAACAGACAGAATTAAGTAACCGGAATTAGGTTAAAAAATTCTTTATACGTAGACCATGTTTCTAGAAATTTTGATATTTGGTTTTTATTTGAGGCAGATATTTTTTCCATTAAAATGTGATTTATGAGGAGGTTAGACCATTGGTCGATATTCAGAGTTTGTTTATTTTTCCAGTTAACAGTTACTTTTTTTCATCTTAATTAATCGCATGACTTCAATAGTTAATTCACGATTAATCACACATTTTATATCTGTTCTAAATGTGCAATAACAAATATTTTGTTCTAGGTTTTCATACTCTTGTTAACAAAAGTGGAAAAAAAATGTTAAACTAATAGAAATAGTTCAAATGAATTTTTGACGTCTATAGCCCGTCAATGGCAGTGAATGAGTTAAAGTGAGAATGCTAAGAATAAATTTGAGAATTCTGAGAATAAAGTGAGAATCCTGCCAACTCTTTTTGTTACACTTCATTGGTCAGCATTCTGAGAATAAAGTCAGAATTCTGACTTTTAAGTGAGAATTCTGACTTTAAAGTAAGAACTATGACTTTAATCTCACAATTCATAGCTCTTTGTCACAAAAAGTGACAATTCTCACTTTAAAGTCAGAATTCTGAGATTTAAGTCAGAATTTTCACTTTAAAGTCAGAATTCTGAGAATAAACTTGAGATGTCTAAGAATAAAGTGAGAATCCTGCCAACCTTTTTTTTTTCCCACTACATTGGCCATCATGACCAACATTGAAATCCAGTGGTGTCATGGGCATCAAAAACGAGTTGGTTTTATTCAACTTCATTGTAAGCCACTAGACTTTGTGCGCACTTTGAACTTTCATACTGCACTTAAACGTAAAAAAAACCCCTTAAATAATAATCTAATTAAAATATATTGTACATAAAAGTTAAATAGAGAACGTACCTAAAGAAAAATGCAGTTCTGTAAGAATAAATACTATTGAGCATTAAAAAAAAAACCTGAACTGGGCTTCAGCCGTGGTTCTTACCACTAGAGGGCGCCACTAATTATGCTCCACTGAGAAAAAATAAATAAATACAGTAAGTCACCCATTTTGGTGTGAAACAGCCGGCTGAATTATTAAGCCTCAAATAGATTGGGGTGGGGGGTTGGGGGTGGAGCTCCCGGTACGAGTTTCATTGCCTGAGGCAAAATTGAGTAGATGACTGCCATGAGATGAAAAAAATCTTACAAAACCCATGCACAAACTTAAGCGGGATGGCGGCCATTTTAGGCTAATTTGATCTTGACAAAGTCCTACTAAGGAATTCACCCAAATAAGCAGAAGTGTGCGGGCGTAGTGTCGTGTCACCTTAATGGCTTCAGCGCCTTATCGTCAGATGTTTGGCGTCCATTTTGACTCAAGTTTAATTGAATTCTTTCTCGGCCACTGACTTTAAAAGGTGATGTCATCGTTTTGATTGCTTGCACTTTCTCATTAACTAAGTTTCAAAGAGAACGAGTCATTGATTTGCTGCTAAATCCTCCAAAACAATCAAATATTTCATTGAATCCAACTTTTTTTTTTATTTTTTTTTAATGTAGTGATAATGCCAAGTGTGTGTTTTGCATATTCTTGCACACAGCAGAAGCATTACAAAGGATTGAACATCGGATGTGTCGCCTCTTTGAATTTCTGGAGAGAGACGCATACGTTTTATGCTTTTTTCTTTCTTTCATCACATCTAATAGTCTATGGGGCTTATTCATCCTCATTTGTCAGACCTGAATTAAAATGGAACAAATTATCCAAAGGCCAAAGATCAGATTTTGTCTTCAGCTCGAGCCAGCAGTCGCTTAATAATACGAACAACTTTTAAGTCATTTTTTTCTTTAACTCCAATATAGCATTTAAAAGGTCATTTTAATCCTCTTCCTTTGCTTGTCTATTTCATATCAAAGTACAAAAACCAGACCGCCTTATCTGTAATACTTTGCTCCAGGCTGCATAGGAATGTTTTTTTTTTTTTTTCTCATTTAAAGACAAAGCAGCAGATGTTTTACCATCATCATCATCATCATCATCATCAACTCACATGAAACCTGTAAAAGCGTCTTTGGATGGGATACACACAGCGTGACAAACTGCCTTTGAGCACGGAGGCCTACGCGGGACGCAAACATATGGCCACGTTGTCACGGCCCCGCCCCCGAGGGGAACCACGTTAGGTGGCGGCGAGGTCGTCAATGCTAACAGCAGTCGCACTCGACGGAAACAAATCGAATGCGGCGAAATCTCAAATCAAGGCAAAATATGCTTGGTTCAATTTCTTAATTTTCTTTATTTGCGATTGGATTTTTGGGTCTGCGATTTGATTCAGAATGATTTTTGATTCAATGACTGTCTTGACTGGCTATGATTTATTTATTTATTGATTTATGATTTATAGATGTGCAAAAAATCCTCATATCGACTCCAGTCTGACTCGCTATTGCTAATTAGTGTACTACTCAGCTGCTAGCTAGCTAGTGCCCTAGCTAGCTCCCAGGGTGCTCATTTATCTGCTAGGGAGCTAGCTAGCTAGCGCCTGAGGCTAAAGCCAAACAGTGGCAGGGTTTTTACTTTCTGGACCTGGATTTGCCACCTCTGAAGCCAGGTTGAACTTATTTTAAAATGATGAAAAATTGAAACAAAAGTTTTGTCTTTTTTGGGGGGTGGGTGGTTGGGGGGCATTCAATTACAAATTTTTCCCTATTTGCGGCAAGGCTCAGTTTGTAACCTACGCGAATAGTACTTAATTTTTTTATATTTACAAGTGTCTTCATTCTAGTGTAAATGTATGATGCCCCCCAAAAAATGCCTGATTGCGCCAACTGGAAGTTAAAAAAAAAAATTAAGCCCCAGAGGCCAATTTAACGTAGTAACATGAAATTTGGTAGGCATGTCAATCACAATTAGTTTTAGCCATTGATGCAAGCAGGTAAACGAGCACCATGGGAGTTAGCTAGCTAGCACCTGGCGCTAAAGCCAAACCGTGGCAGGGTTTTTACTCTCTAGACCTGGATTTGCCACCCCTGTTTTATTGTAATAACTTGATCGTGACTTTTTTCTTCTACCCTCTAATGTGGCTACAACTTAGCAGTGTATCAAAACGCGCGGAACCACACTGCCCCTAAGTGGCCAAACCGGGTACAACATGAACAGTGCTCCCATTAAAGGCGCACAAAAACAAGGGCAAGATAATAAAATAATTGAAATAAAAAAACGATTTTGAGATATTTAAAAATCGATTCTGAATCGAGTTTTACGAGAATGGATTTTTTGGTACATTCCTAGCTATTACTGTTACATATCATTCATAACTACGAGTTTCCAAAAGTGAGAAATTCCTGTCGTGATTTTTCTGTGCTGACCTTTCTTGTCCCCGAAGAAAAGCGTCTGCTGCGCAGGGTTGGACCACTGGAGGGAGGTGTTATCGTTGAAGTCCACCCGGCAGGTCATGTTGGTGGCGGAACCCTCCAACGCCGTCACGTTCTGAGTGATGGGGAACTGACCTTGGCCACCTGTGGGGGAAGCAGGAAGGAAGGGAGGGTTGAGGTCATGGCGGCGATTTGAATAATAATAATAATAATCGTTAGGACAAGGTCTTCATTTCACAACCGATCACACCGGCTCGGCTCAGTGTGTTGACCGCAGATCTGCGAGCGGTGAACTCACTTATGGGAGCGACTGCGCCTTGTTTTCGTCATTGCTCTGTGCTGCTCAAAATGACATGGAAGCTTTTGTTTACAAGTGTGACGTGCTGGCGAATACGGATGAGCGTCGTCGCCAGCGCTAATCACGCGTCGCCCTCAAACTCCCCGACGTGTTCTCTCGTCGCGCCGGGCGAAGGTGACATTGACGCGGCCTCCTCCCAGGTACAGTTGACCGCGTCGGACGAGGGAGCAGCTGCCCGCCTCATTAGTCGAGTGAGCACCGGAGGGCCCCCGTATCTCCCCACCAAAGCAACCCCGCCCCCCCAGGACGCCCAAAGATCGGCGGCCCTTCCTTGACCTCGATTGTCCCGGTGGCTCGTCAGCTCAGGGACACGCTGAGGACGACTATAAATAGCAATGAGAGCGGCGGTCCGGAGGGAGGACGTTTTACAGGTATTGTTGCTCATTACAACATTCAACTTTGTCCTGGTTTTTATGCGTCCACTTCAATAATTCATCTGCCTGACAGAAAGGGAGGAGCCCAATTTAATAGGCTTGCACAATCCCATGAGGTCCAACGTATATATTTATATATATCTGACTTTAGACAATAATTGAATCTTTTTTGTTGTTGGCAGGAGTGTACGACTGTGGCGCATCTTACTGAGAACTGTTCCTAATATTTTGGTTACCGTATCTCACCCAAAATCCACATTTCTATTGGTATAAGCCACTAAATGACCGAATCAGCTCGAATAGGCTACTCAATGGACTTTTGCTGAAAAAGATGTCATAGTCCAACAAATAAAAATCCCATTTGATCAAAAAGGGCATTCTGCTTTATCTTGATCATCTAACGTTCACTTATCGCATTCTAACGTATCCACCCATTTTTATTAGAATTTTCAAGGAATGTGAAAATAAAACTGAATGCAAATGCTAAAAATAAAATTAAAAAAAGGGCCGAAAATGGTCCAAAACGTTTCTACGCTTAGAGGTGGTGGATTTTGAAGCATATCGAAAAAAAGGGAAATGCAAATTTTGAAAATGTTTGATGCTAGCATGGCGTTAGCTTCCCAACAGGTGATGTTTCTGCATTTGGCAATTTATTATTATATTATATTATTAGTATGGGATTTTTTTTAATGGGCTTTAGGTGAACTGATGAATACACACACGCTCGCACGCACGCACGCACATACACATACTCACCCACATACAAAAAAAAAGTATATATATATATATATGTGTGTATATGTATATATATATGTATATGTATTTAAAAAAAAGAAAAAAAAAAAACATTTATTAAAATTTTTTTAATTGATTTGTTGTTTTTGTTGTTTTTTTTTTAAAAAAGGAGAGCAATGATGATGTCAAATCGAATGAACAATACTGAGCTCTCCTGTAAAAAAAAAAAAAAAAGCTTCCCAACAGGCATTAGCTGGCCAAATATTTCCAAATTTATTTCCAACTTTAATGTAGCTTTTCATGCTTTGTTAAATATGCTCCGATGCCCATCAGTGGGGTCGGCACTGTTTGCTAAATTTTGAAGTTGCCTGGAATAACTGTAACAATAGAAAAATAACATTTTTTATTTTTGTCAAACTGACTTTTTTTGTACATCTTGTATACCTAATGTTGTTGCCAGTTAGTTTGGATCAGTGATTCCCATTAGTGTGCCTTATTAGGAAAATATTCAATTTCATGCAATCAGTCCTAATTAATTTTTTTTTAAAGAAGAGGACATACGTCCCATTTCTGGCGCTCTAATTTCCTTGAAACGTAAACGTTCTTTTTTTGGTGTTTCTGCTGATGCGCCAAAACCACAACAGGAAAATGAGAAATTCCATTTGATGGTTGGCGTGGATTAAAAAAAATAATGTAAACTCAAAATGAACCTTTCTTTTTTTTTTTTTTTAAACAAAATGCTTAACTAAAACCGTAAGCCTTTAAATTTAATTGCTTTTGTGTGTGTTTATTTAATCAAATCATCCGCTCACGGGCTTACCTAAGACTGTAATTGGTCCATCGGTGGTACTTTTGTGAAAACATTTTTTTTTAAAGAAACGTCACGTGCTCATCGACCACGTCATCAGCACGTGTCAAATTAGTCGAGAGCGGCGCTCGAACATCTCCCCCGCCGCTGCTAACTTTCCTACACAATCAAGTGGGGCGCTTCATGAATGAAATATTTCGCTGCACAGCTGAGAGGAAAGAAAGGAGGGGGGGGTGTGGGGTGCTCGGTTTGCGGCGTTCTGTAAACACAAATATTTGACGAGGGGATGTGAGCGAGGAAAACGGCGGCAACAGATGCACTCCAGGCGTGCTGCAGGTGCAAAGTGATGATTAGCAGGAGCAAATCACGAGTTCCTGCTCACTTTGGGGACGTCAGTCGACAAAAATGAAATGCTGGAGTGCCGGAAAGAGACAAGACCGTTCGTCTCAGCTACATTGCGGGGGTGGGGGGTGGGGGAGGGGGGCGGGGTGGGTGTCTTGATTCCCAACCTTTATTGAGCCAAGTTCAAAGTTCAAATAATTTCACGGCACACCACCAAACAAAAATGTTGTAAAAAGTGGATGCACATGTCAGTGATACACTTTCTGGCATATCATTGAAAATTAATTGATTTGTTCCGCCATGTCCTTGTCAACAGCTTTCCTTTGTCGTCTCAAGTTAAGTCAAGTCATACTCCTGTACAGTATTTGTTTAGAACTTTTGTAACCCAACTGTTGGATTTTCTTTTTTTTTTTTCAATAAAAAAAGCTTTAATTTTAGACCTACACAGTGGTATAAAATAATAATTAAATAATATCTAATATAAAAAATTAATTTAAAAAATACCCCGAAATATGTGTCACTTCAGAATGCCCACCCTAAAAAGTCACCGCTCGCCACTGGAACACTTTATATTCATTTGATCCTCTTGAATTTTTATTCGAGATTAAACATTTTTTGGGGGGGGGGGGGGGGTTTAATGTACTATTTTGTGTTATGATCAGTGAAAAAACATTTTGTTATCACGTTGTTAGAAGACTATCTTTGTCTTCGTTTTTGTTCGGGTAGAGAGAATGTTGCTTTTCTGAATACAGACCGGAGATCGGTGAACAGGTCCTTCCGAAGGATTTATTTTACAGAATATTCTGGACACAAGCAAGTTTACAGGCAAATAGCTGCAGTCCTCTCGCAAGTGCATAGTTACAGCGGGACTCACAGCATTCTTCTACCATCTTGAAAAACCCTCAGAAAACAGCCCCCAGCCCTGAGTTCAACACACATGACGACAGCTGGAAGTAGATACGACTTTTTACACTCTTACGGCATATCATCCAATACGCATTGACTTCAACCCCAGACACTGGCACATTGATGTGGAAACAGACGAGGTCCTTTAGACATGATGACATGAGCAGAAATTGCGACAGCACTTACAAAGACGCATCCACAGATAAAAGTTCTACTGAGGAAAGAAGTAAATTAAAACAGTTATGACTAAATCTACGCAGAAGACCGTCTTCAACGTCAATATAATGTGACTGAGCAAGATTTTATGACTTGGCGAACAACTTATTCGAACCATGTGACTTTTCTATTACAGTAACTTGAGACTTGCTCGAGACGAGACTTAATTGTGACTTTGTTGTATGTGAATAAAAAAAGATGACGAGTGAAGCACAAACTAAAAAAATAAAAAATAAAAAAGTACCAATAGTCCCCATTAGCAGACGACCACTTGTGGTCGGATTTTTTAATAGGTTTTAGGTGAACTAATGAATACACACACACACAATTTATTTAAAAAAAAAAAAAAAAAAAAAAAGAGAGAGAGCAATGATGATGACATGTCAAATCGGTAAAATTACCGAATGAACAATACTGAGCTCTCCAGAACAAAAAAATAAATAAAATAAAAAATAAAAGCAGACGACCACTTGTGGTCGGATTTTTTAATAGGTTTTAGGTAAACTAATGAATACACACACACATCATTTTTTTTTTTTTTTAAATAAAAAAAAGAAAGAGAGAGAGCAATGATGATGACATGTCATAATCGGTAAAATTACCGAATGAACAATACTGAGCTCTCCAGAATTAAAAAAAATAAAAAATAAAAAATAAAAGCAGACGACCACTTGTGGTCGTATTTTTTAATAGGTTTTAGGTAAACTAATGAATACACACACATAATTTTTTTAAATTTTTTTTTAAATAAAAAAAAAGAGAGAGAGCAATGATGATGACATGTCATAATCGGTAAAATTACCGAATGAACAATACTGAGTTCTCCAGAATTAAAAAATAAATAAAAATAAAATAAAAGCAGACGACCACTTGAGCTCTTCATGTCACCTTTCGTCCACTTTCCAAAAAGATGAGCTCAGACTTGGAATGCGGGTGCAGGTGCGTGTAACGTTATCATTTATCGAGGCCGAGAAGATGATACTCGCGCGCTATTGATTTTGCGAGCGTTGCGGGTCCACCTGGAGAATATCAATACGAGAAGGACGGACGCCTTCTCCAGTTCACCGTTTAGGATCCAACAACAACAATCCAATGAGCTGCTGAATATAAATAAGAGATTTATTACTATTGATGATGCGGCGGAGTCTCGCAGCGCCAGAAAAGTGCGACTTCCGAGATGTAACGCGTGTCTTACCACCGCCGCCACTTGACCCCCACCGACCCCCCCCCCCCACCCCTAAAGCCTTCGTCAGTTTCGGCTGACTGCACTGAATAATGGAAGGCGGCCGGCATGTTGATGAATGCTTAGGGAGCGCTCAAGCAGAAACAACCAGCAGGAAACAAGCCGTGCCTTCCTTTCATCGCGCAATAATAACACTCGCAGGACATAACATTAGCAACGTAAAGTGGATATAAAAAGTCTACACACCCCTGTTGAGACCAAGATAAGAGTGAGCACGCTCTTATAAAGTATGCTGTGGCCGTGTTCAGTATGAACCAATCACACCATTTAAAGTGCCTCAGATGAACCCCATTTACATTTCAGTTGCTCTAGTAGGCTTTTGTTGACATTCCCCCCCCCCATTTCTATTAAAATCAAAGGTTTCCTACAACACTAGCTGTAAGGGATGTGCAATTAATCAAAATTCAATTAGAATTTCAATTATTACACTCCACAATTACAAAATCAGCATAATAGTAAAAAATAAGATTATTAATGCTATTTTTGAGTTGTTTAAATTGATACATTTGCACCTTTTTGTTTTAACACGCCACAATTACAAAATCAGCACAATTGTAAAAAAAAAAAAATATATATATATAGATACTTATTTTGAGTAGTTTAAATTTATACATTTACACTTTTTATTTCATTTTAAAATAACACATTTTATAAATTTAGTTTGATCCAATACGAACTTGCTTGCCTGAATAAAATTAAAATAAAAATTTTCAGAATTTTTTTTGCGTCTAAACATTTTCTTGCTTTGTACCAAAAAATAAATGATAATAAATAAAACAATACAACTAAAAATCAATAAAACTGAAAATAAAACTGACATGGGACCTTAAGACAACGTGGAAGGAATTATGAGCAGTTCAAGATATAATGAAAAAAAAAAATATTTCAATATATAAAATGCATTTCACATATTTAAATCGGGATATTTCCAGTAAACTACAAAAAGAAAAACAAAACAAAACACTTACTGTCATGCAATAAAAAAAAAGTTAATATTTTTTGTTGTTCCACGTGAAATCTTTTGTTGTCAGCCTATTTCTAAAAATGGCTGGAAACTATGCAGCAAAAAGGAACATATAGAATATTTTTTTCCGTAAATGTTGGCAAAAACATTTATTTGGGTCTTTTCTCTGTTTTGGCGGGTTGAACATAACACCCGTGGGAACGTGAGAATTAATCACCGCTAATGCTGCGTCCTGACAAAATTGTAATTAATTGGCCGAGTCTAAACGGCGTGGCCCATTTGCCGGCATGTTGGGGGAAGAGAGGGTGGTTCGACACGTACGCTGTATACATATTCCATTTAATTAAAAAGTGCAGCGGGCCCCTGGTGGCGCGCGGCGAGTAGAAGGAATAACAGAGTTTGCCGTCTCCCGGGCGACTCGCGACGCCAGGCTGCTCGCTGCTCTGACAACAAGCCTGCCGAATATTTTGCTCCTGACATCTTGTTGGAATCAGCGCCTAGAGAGAGAGCGCTACAAGTTCACCAAGAACGCCAACTGTCATTATCCTTACCCTCAATACTATCTTCTATTGATCTACATGTATAAGTCTCTGGAAGCTCTTCAAGGAAATAACAACGAGACGAGTTTTACCGCCGACGCTTAATATAACCGCGCCGAGTTCCCTCAAGTTCATCTCCCGCGAGAGCAGACGGCGACCAAAGTGCTGTGATGAATCGACTTGAGCGGGAATATTTGGGGCTCACGTCGGTGGGAATTTGCATCACCTTGTCTGATACATCATGTAAAAAGGCGGACCCCAAGGCTCGCTGCCAAGACCACTTTGATTCTCCTGGTGCGATACAGCTTTGTACAATTTGGAATAACTAAAGCTACAGTATGTTTCACAAGTCACATATTCTTGACGACAGCTTGAAAAAAAAATCTCACACTCCCCATTATATTTACAGACTGTCAATCAACAGATGGTGTCAACGCTAAAATAAATGCTAAATAAATGCTCTGCTCTCGCATTTATTTATTTCCTGCTGCACACGCTGTGTCAGGACGAAATGTTATTTAAAACCCTGGAGAACCCACGGGGTCAAATTTGGCCCCATTAAATTCTGCTACTCAAATAACAAAGACTTTTTTTTTTCCAGCAGTGATTTTGTCCCTGTGTTCTTCTTTCCATTGGCCAAAGTGTGTTTGTACGTTCAAAATCCAGTTCTAAAATGCAACAAATAAAACAAAAAAATGTTATTGTTCAATGTAGCTGTGTATTTGATTGATTCTTTTCTTAAATTCTAAATTGTTTACTGACAGTTTTTGTTATTCAGATTTTTCGAAATGATACCCCTCAATCCCAAAAGGGTCAAATTTCGCCCTAATCCTAAAATTAGGGAATAAAGGGTTAAAATTGAAAAAAACATATATTTTGGTGTTCAGTGAACTTATAGCAGTCATTTAATGTATAATTCATAATTTTCCAAAGAAGAAAAGGCTTCTTGGGTTCTCCAGGGTTAAATGAGGGGGCGGTCCTAAGCCTGTCTTGGGTTGGACTCTGCCGTTTTTGCGAATGTCGCAACGTGACTATGTGGGGATCAATTTACATGCAAAGTGCATTATGACAAAAAAGTCACTTTTTAGTAAGCAAAAGTGAACTTTACGATGGCATGAAACGTGTAGGAAAGTAGAAAACGACGTCACCTGGCGCTAAAGCGACCTCGCCGCGCCCCATCCCTTTCAATCGGCGCTCTTCATCAAAGCCACGTCAAGCTGCTATCGATATCGTCTATGAAGACTTTGCCAGCAGCCTTTTCTGCGACCTTTTGGTCCGGCGGTTTTACGAGCGCAGCGTTTGCACCCCGGGCGAACCTCTTGGCCTTTTCATGATCCTCGGCTCAAGATGAAAGATGACTGGATTTGGCTGTCAGGGCACCTATAGGCTGCTCAATGAGCGGCTCAGGATGCACCAAATCCATACGGTCCGCTAAATCCACAGCAAACCAAAATGATCAAAATCACTAAACAGTGATGAAAAACGAAAAATGTTGGAAGAAATCCATCTCAAACCCGCTGAGTCCAATCGTAATCCACAAACGGAATGCTGTGTTTAGACTAGTGGGGGCGTATAGAACACATTAAGTATGTACAGTAAATCCTCCCAAAATTTTGCAGCAAATGTTTTTATTTTCTATCCAATAAAAAACATGTACAGCACTTGAAATAAAAATGAAATAAAAAAATTATTATTTTACTTCATGAAAACTACCCAAAAAAAATGCTTTTAAAAAAAACGAAAATTAACTGAAAGTACATTTTATGTTACTAAAACTAATTTTTTTTTTTTTTTTTATAAAAATAAAAAAGTTTTAGTCTTTGGTAATTAATTTAATGCACAAGCCTTTGGGCATGATTTTAAATGTGATTTTAAGTAGATCTATTTCATCAGAATAACGACACGGCGCAAGTCGCTTCCTGGTCTTCTTCTTCTTTTAAATTACTGGTGGATCCCATCTCTACGGTGTATAGCGCCACCTACAGGGGCGGAGTCTCCTCTTAATATTCGCAAAAGAAGAACAGATGGAAACGGGCAGAAGTCGCATGTCCGTTTTTGCGCATTTTCAGTACATTTGCTTAAAAAAATTCGAAACAATTGGATGGAAAGCGCAAGGTTGCCATTTTAAACAACATTTCGAGGACTATGAAGCGACAGACAAGCGAGTCCCAATCTAATATACCCGCGCCGACAACAGCAATTACGCCGAGGGAATAAAAATCATATGAATGCGTTCAATCAGGTTCAGTTCTAATAAGCACCCTGATGAAAGTCACGGGGAGTTCTAATCGCTTAACCTTCACTCCAATACATCTCACAACCTTTTCATCATTTCTATCGCCGCCCGGCTGCAAATAAAGATATTCTTACACTTTTAATGAAATCTATTACTCCTCGACCGGCCTTGGTGATAACGCGCCGGCGGCGGCAAGAGTTTAACCAGCAAACACGGACGGCGAAGGCAATTTCAAACAGCTAACAGCTTCTCCAGTTTAAACACCGCCGCCGTTGGGCTATCATTCCTGGCACAGCTCGGGAAAATGGGAATTGAGCTAATATGTGTTCTAGTGCAATTTGCAATTAAATGTAAGAAAGGCGAGAGGGGGACGGGGGGCGCTCACGCGCACTTTGCAAGCTTCAAATTTACATTTACGCAGAGAGTTTTACAGTAAACGCCCAAATCTGGAATAAATCTGCGATATTGAAATACTTTACACACGTTTAAATTATAGCATTTATGATATTTACTTTTTTGAAGGTCTTTTAACACACTGGCATTATGGGAAAAAAAATCATGTTTTTATTGAACAATTTTGTCGATACGTTCAAATGACTTTACCAAGACTTTTGAACAACTTTATTAATATGTTCGAACGACATAACCCAGTCAAAGCTTTTTTTTTTTAAATCCACATTGGCACTTCCACGCTTCCATTATGTGTTTACAGTAGGGTTGTCACGATACTAAAATTTCAAACTCGATATCGATACCCAGGAAAACACTCAATACCATTTTCGATACCGCAGAGAAAAAAAAAAAGAATACTTTAAAAATGCATCGAAAAATATTTTTATTAACATAACCACAAATAAATAATCAATTCACTAAAATTCCGAAAAACCAAAAAAATAAGACAATCACTTTTTCACATGCAAATAAGTTATAAATAAGAAACGAAAGAATATGTCATACAAAAATTGCCACAATGATATCCTTAATGGTGGTTAATATTTTTCACTCATTTATGGATTTATTTGAATTTCCCCCTTTATAAAAATGATGCTAACACTGGGAACTCCCAACACTTTTTTATTTTGAATAATTAAAAATAATAATAATAATAATTGTAAGAAATTATGTTGAAATTTTATAAAACTTTATTTACAGTAGAAAACTTTAGGGAACTATTTACTTTTTTTTTTTATTGTGACGCTAATATTTTCTCTTTTACTGCAAATGAATATCGGCTTGAAATATCGGTTATCGGTATGCTTGACTACTAATAATCGGTATCAGCCTTGAAAAACCCATATCCGTCTATCACTAATCTTGGATAAGAGCGACATACATGCAAAACGAATAAATGACTTCCACTGTGTACTGTACATACCCGTCTATATGTCCTTCTCGTATGCATGCCTACCGTATTTAATGTATGAAAATGTGGAGCAATTATGCAAACAGCGTGTTAAATGTACATTCATCAGGAGGATCATGTGTGAATATGACACATTCATTAACCGGAAAGTGTTGATAATGGGAACGCTTGGGACTGACTGGCTCAAATAAGCAGATAAGACTTGCTTACCACCCCCCGGCCTCCCCCCCCCCCCCCCCCCCGTCTTTTTATCAAGTGCTCCTTGAAGTCAACACAACATCTCCACACGCCGTGTCACCTTCACTGACCTTCCGTGTCAGACCAAAGACGAATAACACATATTACACCTAAATTGTTGCAATAACGAGAGAAAGGTCATATTTGTCACCGCCAGTCATCGCTCACGTTGACAGAAATGTTGTTAGCGCCAACACCCGGGCAATAAAGCCTCGCCGCTAAGCTATTGCTCTCCTTGATTGGAAAGATTTAAGAAGTCTTTAAGGACGCTAGCTAATTAGCACTAAATCTTGCTCTGATCCATTAGCAGGAGCTAATCGCTAAATTACCTGTCCAGAGTGAGGCATGTCTTCAAACTTGAGATGTAAAAGCGGATCCGGAGCTGCCCGTCACCCTTCGAAATCTACCAGGGCACGTTGGATCCAAACGGGCCTTCCCGATACGCCGCTGATCCGGTTATGAAAATCCATATGCAATTATGGTAAAAGCAAAGGCTATGATTGCTTTGGCCACATTACAAATGGACGCCATGTCATCTCACGTTTGACTGCAAGAAGATGAATCTGCACTTGTTTCGTGTCTCCTTTTAACGTGCGAAATTTGGGGTGGATTTACGGTTGTTTTGTTTTAGTGTGCGCAATTCTTGTTAGAGTTAAGGTTGGTAAGGTTTTTTTTTAACACACACAAATTCGGGGCATTTACTGAAGTGTCATTTCAACCTGCGCAACTTTTTTTTTTTTAATTTGCACAATTTTGATCAGATTTCTAGTCGTCTTGTTCCAATTTTGTGCAATTTTGGCCAGAAAAGTAAAAACCCTGCCACAGTTTGGCTTTAGCCCCTGGTGCTAGCTAGCTAGCTGGCTAGCACCAGGGGCTAAAGCCAAACTGTGGCAGGGTTTTTACTTTCTGGACCTGGACTTGCTTGCTCTGATTTTTTTTTTTTGGGGGGGGGGGGGTTACCATAGTGTTGTTTGAACCTTTTATTTCGGTCATATTTAATTAACCCTGTCCTCTTTTGATGAATTATGGCTGTCTGATTGAAATTCTAATTTGAATAACATTTTGCAGATTTGTGCAACTTTTGAGGGATTTGCAGTCGTTTCGTTTTAACCCGCGTGGTTTTTGGTGACTTTGTTTTGCCTTCTGTTTTTATGGTGGTCTACCCTGTAGTCTTGTTTTAATCCGCTTTTTTTTTTTTTTTTTTTTTTACAGTAATCTCATTTCAACCTGTGCAACTTTTGAGGTATTCACAGTGTCGTTATTTAATCAGACTTTTTAATTGATGTATTTTATTCATGGTCGTCTCTAGTTATTAACCTGCCGAACTTTATTTTTGGGCAGAACTTTTCGAACATCCGTTCTTTTATCTGTGAAGGCTTTCATCAGTCGGATCATGCTACGTGCTTTGCAGTTAGTGCGATGTTTAATGAGTTAATTAAAATGTTAAAGAGCCCATAAAAACGGAAAGACAAAAAAAAAACAAAAAAAAAACAATGCAATGTGCCGCGCTAACCCCGTCAAATAGGACTTTTTTGCTTTTGAGGCTGTGAACTGAGTAACTGCGCTCCACTCAGGCGGTGCCGAGCAAAGTCCTCCCCTGTGATTTGGCGCAGTGGGGCGACCGAGGGATGGACTGGCAATAAATATTCCCGTGGGGAGGAGGGTTACTTCTTATCATTGTCTTTTTTTGTGTGTGTGTGTGCAGCAGGAAAAAGAAAGAAAAAAAAGACAATATATCCACATCGGAATGTGGGTCAGAAAAAGCGTATTGTCTCCTGGTGAACTAAATTACGCAATCTGCTGTGGAGGAGGAGGAGCTTCTACTGATAGAACGTGATATATTTTGGGGTTGTGACTCCAAAACACAACTATAAAAGGTAATAGTCATTTTAGCTCATCAGAAACCGGAAGAAGGTCAACTTATTGGTGAATTGGGGAAAAGTGGAATTATGCTTCTAATAAACACATTTAACTCCAAAATACAATCGTATGGAAATTTATGGGAAGTCATGACACTTAGAAAATAGCAATGATGCTGACTTGGTTTGTTCGTCCCGTATGGGATGAGCAGCAGAGGCTTTAAACGTGTTGTCATTGCATCATCATGTGAAGACAGAATAACAGGGATGTGATTTGACCAAAGTGAAATGATCTGAAAATTTAGCCGGGGGTGTGGGGGCCGCTGGCACTTTCAATGCACTCACATGACAAAGAAATAGACAAAACAACAGCATAAATTTTCAATTGAACTATCCCATATAAAATGGCAGTTTTAGTCAACTCAAAATCAGTCACATTCAAAAACATTGGACTGCCTTTGCTTTTAAAAACTATCACTGAGAATATCATCATATCTAACTAATGTGATTACTAAAGTTAACACATAAATAATGTTGAAGAGTTCAAATTTCATGAACAAATAATTGTATCATGACCAAATGAAAAGTAACTCATATTAGAGCATACCACAAATGTCTTTGTTATAGCAGAAGATGTTATCTGTCGGAGTCGTGTGCATACACAATGAAATACAAAAAAAAAAAAAGAAGATTTTTTTTTGGGGGGGGGGGGGGAGATAAAAAAAGCGGAATTCCGCGAATTAGCGGAAAAATCACATCCCTGGAATAAATAAATAAATTAATTACGTTACTAGTGAAAATAAGAAGTAAATGGAACTTGAGTTTTTTACAATAACCAATAAATCTTTGTCTATATTCTTTCAGAATTAATCATGGTATAAATTGCTTTCTCCTTCCATGTTTAGATTTTGGACAAAAACATCCAAAATCATGTCTTTTGCTCATTCTGTCACCATATGAGGTCAAATTAACAAAATAACGACGGACATGGAATGCTCTCAACGTGGCCTCTCATATGAGATACGACTCAATTTAGCTTGTTGCAAAATGATTTTTGGCCTTATTATGTCATGATTGATATTTCTCTTGTTTTTATTGTGTTGGCACGTAGTGCACAGTTTCTACCCGAGTTCATTTTGGACCAAAAAAACAACAGGAAAAAAAAACATGTTTTCTAGTTATTGTGTCACCACATGGGGGCAAAGTGACAAAATAATGACATCTAGCAAATACTTTCATATGCGATATGACTCAATATAGTTTGCAGCAAAGTCATTTTTGAACATGTTCCTAGTGAAAATGATCAACGCACTGAAATGGAAACTTATTATGTTGTAATTGCTATTTCTCAGTTTTTTATGTTGCACACTTTTTCCATCTAGCTGTATTCATTTTGGACAAAAACAACAGAAGAAAACACGTTTTCTAGTTATTGCGTCACCACATGAGGGCATAATGACAAAAATAATGACATATCCAGCAAGCCCTTGCCATGACTTCTCATATGAGGTGTGACTCGATATGGTTTGCTGTAAACCTGTTACTAGCAGTGATAATGACAATTAGACAACTAAAATACAACGACGGATGTGCGCGATGAAAAAAAACCTCAAGCCCCGCCTCCTCGCTGTGCGCCATTCCATGCATGCGCCGACCATACTGCGAGCATCAGCAAGCTACTCTTGCAGAAGAATAAGAGTGAAGTGAAGAAAAACTAAACGCTTGGCCACCGGCGCCGTTATGCTAATGCAACCCCTCGGCTCCGGAGGTGGGCCGGGGGGGGGTATAAAGGCCGAGCCACATGCGCTTTATTGCTAGCGGTGTGCAACATAAATCATGTAGCAAGAAAATGGAGGCAATAACTCACCTCTGGGTTTGCTTTTTGTCCCTTCCACTGATAGCGTGAGGGGAGGGGGGGGGGCAAAGCGAGAAAACAGCAGGTTAGATAGGAAGCGTGGAGAGGAAAGACAAAGTGATAATTATCAGCCGGGAGCAAACACACATTTGTATTTAATACAGCACACGGTGAGACACGTTCGTCGGGTATACTTTTGTCACAAGCGAGATTTCATGTTAACAAGCGCGATGTGTGATTTTGCAAGTGCAAAGTCCCTCCATTCGTATGCATAGTCGAAATCGAAACCAGGCCTCCAGTGTGCTTGCAAGCAGCATATCATGCACTTTCTTAAGCGTCGAAATCTTTAATTTCGCGATATTGAAGTATGACTCGTCGCCCGTCCAGCATGAGTTGGGAAAGCCGGCCGAGTCCAAAGTCGTATTTTCCTTACGTGGCAAGCAGCATATCATGCACGATCGTGAATAAATAAGCCTGTTTCCATGACAACAACGCATCAAGCCTGCCAGCAAGCCTTAGTTTCACTTCCTCAAAGAGTTTCATCAGGTGATTACTTCATTTTCCCTTTACTTTTTTCTTATGTAGCCAGAAGCATATCATGCACTTTTGTGACGTTTATATCAATGAAAATGATAAGAAAATAGTAATAGAAAAGTTTAAATCCATGGCAACATACAACACTAAAAAGTCAAACATGCCAAAAATGGATTCAATGTCTTGTTTTTCTTCTGTAGCTGACAGCATAGCATGTACGGTCTTGAGCAAAAAAAAGTTTGTTTTTTGAACATGACAAGGAAGCACGACTTGTAGCTACGTCAAACGGGCAACCCAATTCTGACCTTCGCTTCTTTTTCTTACGTAGCAAGCAGCATATCATGCACGATCTTGAATAAATAAGCCTGTTTCCATGACAACAACGCATCAAGCCTGCCAGCAAGCCTTAGTTTCACTTCCTCAAAGAGTTTCATCAGGTGATTACTTCATTTTCCCATCGATTTGGGTACTTTTTTCTGATGTAGCCAGAAGCATATCATGCACTTTTGTGACGTTTATATCAATGAAAATGATAAGAAAATAGTAATAGAAAAGTTTAAATCCATGGCAACATACAACACTAAAAAGTCAAACATGCCAAAAATGGATTCAATGTCTTGTTTTTCTTCCGTAGCTGACAGCATAGCATGTACGGTCTTGAGCAAAAAAAAGTTTGTTTTTTGAACATGACAAGGAAGCACGACTAGTAGCCACGTCAAACGGGCAACCCAATTCTGACCTTCGCTTCTTTTTCTTACGCAACAAGCAGCATATCATGCACGGTCTTCAACAAACAAGCGTAATATCGCACCATCAAAAGTCGGACTGTTTACAAGACTTGAATGCTCGTGTCTGCGCATTCATCTCGCCTTTGATCGTAGAACGCTAACACGGTAAACTATGCCAAATCTGACAGTTCTTTCGGAATTCACCATGTCGGCTCCGAAAGGATTATCATATAGCAAACAAGATAAACAATTAAGAGCTAAAAAAAAAAAATAAAAAAATGCAAATCTCAAAGTAAATCAGTCCCGCGAGGCCCAATTTGGAAGACAGCTGCCAAGACGGCGAAGAGTCGATAACGTTCGACTTCCACCTTGATCACTTTTCATCATCCCTGCTTGTTTGTCTTCCACGGTTTCATACAGAGACGTGAAGGCTTGAGCTACAACGTCAATTTGTTCCGTGACCATGTTCATAACTCAAAACAGTCAAATCCTCTTTCACCCCTGAAATGATAGCAAATGCCATTAATCCGTTCCTCCACCCCCCCCAAAATGATGAATGATTTTTTAAATAAATAGCCGTCTGTAATATTGTACATTAAAAAAAAAATCAGTTATGACATTAAGAAAATTGAACAGTTTTTGTCACATTGATGATAATGATAATTTATTAATACTTATTTGAAACGTACATTATTAATAACTAGACTAAGTGCAATTCCTGCAGAAATGGTGGGAATGCTGGAATCTGAATGCTAATAGCTGAATGCTTGTGAAGGAAATTGAAAGATAAATTATGTTAAAATTACACATTTTTAATTGTACGATACGATACGATATACTTTTATATACTTTCTATACTTACTAGTTAAATGACAAATGAATAAAAAGAAAACTTGAACTGCAATCTGTCTAAAGTGGGATTAAATCATTTCATAAAAATTATAATCCATTTCCTGATATGACAGTCAGAGACGTGAAGGCTTGAGATACAACTTAAATTTGTTCCGTGACCATGTTCATAACCGTCAAATCATCTTTCACCACTGAAATGAATGTAAATGCCGTTAATCCGTTCCTCCACCCCCCCAAAATGATGAATGTGCTTTTAAATAAATAGCTCAGGGCTGGCCAAGTTCAGTCCTCGAGAGCCACCATCCAGCCTGCTTTCCCTGTCTCCCTCTTTCAGAGCAGCTGAATCTAATGATCAGATCATGGACCCAACTTGGCCACCCCTGAAATAGCCGTCTGTAATATTGTACATTAATAAAAACATAGTTAACTTATGACAAAAAAATGGAACAGCTTTTGCCACATTGATGACAATGATAATAAATAATTAATAATAACTAAAAACGTACATTAGTAATAATTAGTCAAGACAACAAACAGCTGCGACACGGCCGAGAGTGCTGATGAAATTGTTGCTCGCATTGATGTCGTCGCCAAGGACGACCTTCTTGGCTTCTTATCAGCCCCGCGCCGGCAAAAATAGCAACAACTTTTTATTTGACGCGATCAATGTTGAAACGACGACTTCCTCTCTGCTGATATGTGAGAAGTGCGGCCATCGATCATAACGACGGTGACACGTTTGCAGAGGAGGCGCTTTGAGAGGCGGCCCTGTGTGTAAGTAACACTGCGTTGCTGTGTGTGTGTGTGTGTGTGTCCTGTTTTCTCACTACATTTTGCACACATACAACACTTTTCCTGTGTTAATGCTCAAACGTAGGATGGAGAAAAAAAGTCATTTGTTTTCATTAAAACAACCAGAAGGGAAACCTTTTGTGAAAAACACATTTTATTTAACACATAAAAGAAAAAAGTGAACCAAAATCTGCACACGATATGACGACATATTTTTTTTAAATTGTGTGCTACGTTTTTTTTTCAAACACAAGTACGTAGGGATGTAATAATAACGGCAATATTGTGATATTGCGATATTAAAACTGCCACAATATTGTCGTTGTCATGTCACGATATTAAAAGACTGGACAGGACATGACTAGACGAGTCGCCGTGACTGGACAGGACGTGACACAACTGGTCGCCATGACTGGACAGGACATGACGCGACTGGTCACCGTGACTGGACAGCACAGACGCGACTGGTCGTCGTGACTGGATGGGCCGTGACGAGACTGGTCGCCATGACTGGACAGGGTGTGACGAGACTGGTCGCCATGACTGGACAAGGCGTGACAAGGCTGGTCGCCATGACTGGACATGACGTGACAAGACCGGCCGCCATGACTGGACATGACGAGACGCGACTGGTCGCCGTGACGCGACTGGTCGCTGTGACAGGACTGGTCGCCGTGACGCGACAGGTCGCTGTGACAAGACTGGTCACCATTACTGGTCGAGGCGTGACGCGACTGGTCGCCGTGACGCGACTGGTCGCCGTGACGCGACTGGTCGCTGTGACAAGACTGGTCGTCATGACTGGTCAGGGCGTGACAAGACTGGTCGCCATGACTGGACAAGGCGTGGCAAGACTGCTCGCCATGACTGGACAGGACGTGACGCGACTGATCGCCGTGACTGGACAGGACGTGACGCGACTGGTCGCCGTGACTTGACAGGAGGTGACATGACTGGTCGCCGTGACGCGACTGGACAGGGCGTGACGAGACTGTTCGCCATGACTGGACAGGATGTGACTGGACTCGATTTGCCTTGACTTGCTGTGGAGTCGCTACGGCTTGGCTGTGACCAAGACGACTTGGTTAGCCGTGCCGATGACTTGGCTGTGGCGAAGGCTACTTAGCTGTGACCAAGACGACTTGGCTGCGATGAAAACTTGACGCATGAACTTCCACACAAAACATCGGCACTGCACCCACACCCACCTGGGCAAACACAGCAGACCAACACAGCTGGGGAAGGGAAGACACACACAGGTGGACGTGCTTGGATGTAACGAGACATGGGATGAAACCAGGAACTCGAGACAACAAACATCAACCACAGACGCAAACAACAAGAACACCCGTGACAAACAAAAACCAACCCCACAGAACCGAAACATGACATATATGACAGTTAGTTAGCCTAAAATGAGATTCACCAGGTGTCAAGTCGAGTCCCACTCGTAAGTGGAGGTCGCACCGCAGTTTTGCCGCCTGTGAACAACACCCTCGGAGAACTTTCATTTGCAACGCGCAGGATTAACCGAGATGGCTCACGAGACAAATGAGTGCCATTCGTGTGCCGAAACAAAGCACGTCAACGGCAGCCAGATAAGAACGCAATGAGAGAAAAAGAACGAATAGAACCAGGCGGGCGGACTAGCAATCTTTTTTTTTTTTTTTCCTCCACTGAGAAGTGTCCTCAAACGCAGCACGAGCCGCAATCTGGCCACCGCCTCCATCAGTGTGGCATGACAAAGTCTCTGGGGACGACCGGTGTGTAACTAACCCACAGATTGGGATGGTTTCATCACATTCCGCTCACGTGCTCGCGCCCTCGGGCGGAATGGCGAGGCGGCATTAGAAAGCAGCTCGGCCGAGTCGGGCTGGTAAACGGCAGGTTTGTGAGAACGCAAGCATCTCCTTGTTAACATCAAAAACAAGATCCAGTCATCAACAAAAATCATCAGCCTATTTTTTTTTAAACATCTAATGCAGTATTTTAATCTCCAGGGAATGTAAAAATGCGTTTTTGTTAACTTTGATGTTATAGAAGTCAATTATATGTTTGGTAAACATCAAAATGTTAATCTCAACTAGAACAAGAGCAATTTCTGCAAAAAATTGTGTGGGAATGCTGAAAAGATGAATGCTAAGATTTGAATGCACGTGCTTATGAAATAAATTAAAAGATAAATTACTAAAAAGGTGATCCAAGCGGGGTTTGAATGCAGGTACTCCGTGGCAGAAGGTAATTGCTCTAACCACTGAGCTAACGTGACTTGTTTGAAATCAAGGCTAATGGCGAATTTATTCAGAAAAGTGTCATCTGATTCTGAAAGCTGGCTTGCATTTAATCATTTCAGTGAATTTATAATTAATTTCTTGATATGGTAGTCAGTTGGTATGCATGCATATCACTTAGCATAGCGCTCATGGATATATTTGCAATGTACAGTCAAAGGTGAGATTCGAACCCATGACCTCATAGTTATTGGACAATCCACTTTACCAACTGCGCCACTGAGCAATATCAGGCAAGTGGTAATGATGAGCAGTTGTACGTTCGGAAGTGGGCGTGGAAAGCGGAACTTAGAAAAATGTCAATGTCAGTCCCATTGAAAATGAATTTCCTTCCTTCCCTCAGTCTTTCCTTTGGTCTCTTGAGGTCTCCCTAATTTGTTGGAATTTAGATGTTTCTGGGGTTGGTGAAAGATTCTGGTTGGTAACCCGGTGGGGGTAGTAGGTGATGCCTGGTCGGCGCTGGATTTCACTTTTCTTTCTTTTCTTTGATCCTTCCTCGGGTCTCCTGACAACCTCACGACACGAGCTGGATTCTGAGGTATTCGGTTTAGGTGAACGGTATGGGATTTTTAATAGGTTTTAGCTAAATTAATGAGCACACACTTACACGCACGCACATATGCACACACACACACACACACAAAAAAGAAAAAGACACAAAAAAAAGAGAGAGAGCAATGATGATGACATGTCAAATCGGTAAGATTACCGAATTAACAATACTGAGCTCTCAGTTAAAAAAAGAAAAAAAAAGAAAATGAATGGGGAAAAGTTGATATTTAACGTTTAATTGTGCAAATACTGTAAATAATGTGAAATCAGACGATATATGAATTTTTGAAGCAAGTTGAAATTTGAACGGTGTAAATCGAAAGTATTATGTGGGAATTGTTACACGGCAAAAAAAGTGTGGAGAATAAAAATCACAATAACATATGTGGGAATGCTTCAACATTCCCACAATTAAGCGGAATTACAAACCAATTTTGTAAACAAATAATTTATAACTTTCAATGGAAGTTTTTTTTTTTTTTTTTTTTTTAAACACGACATACAATATAGTCACCAAATATGCATCTTTTAGAAGCGGCAAAGACAATGTTGTGAGTCCTCAGGAGGAGAATACTCAGAAAACTTTTACTTGCATAGTCAATCTTATGCCTTTGACTTTGTGGGCAAAAGTGCTTATCATCATTTCAATGTTGCAACAGTGCCATTGTTTCCATTCAAATATTATGCCAATATCATTTGTATTCCGGGGAAAGTGAACAAGATAACATTTCCAAATGATAATTTCTGTGTGAGTGACAGTGAAAAGGATGCTTACAGACAACACGTTGTGCTCATCCCTGCGACACGTCGCTTCAGAAACACACTCCATTACTCTCTCACTCACACACACACACACGCACACACACACACACCACCCTTCATTCCTCTGTAATAGAAAATACTTCACATTTTACGATTCATCATTATGCAGCGCGCACACACATCACATAATCCGTATCTGTACACTTTGCATTTTCCTGACTACGTACTTAATCTTCTTATACAACCTGCTCGTAAAATGCTAAATAAATGAGTGTTGAATATTGAAAATCCAAGCGTACGCACATAACTTTTAATTCTGCGAGATGTTTGAGAATGACTGCCTATTCGGAGTCTATTTTGATTAGTTTAATTGTTTTTTGTTTTATCATGTGAGAAGCCACCAGTGTTAGCGTGTTCAGACTACACTAGCGTACTGTTAGCTCACAAGCACAATAGACTGTATTAAAAATTTATTGCATTTGATTTTGATGAATTGTGCGCCAAGTTAATCTCACATACAGGCAGCTTGTTTTGAGTAATCGCGGATGACTGTATAGGCTTAGCTAAGTAATGCTACATTAGTGGGCTAGCATGGTTATGACAACACCGTAGCCTATATGATCACGACACCTGTTTTTTAGCCTGTTATGAAACTTAATCATCATGTGATATGATGTCATGTATTATGAAAATTGAATACATGAATAGACAGATATATAAATAGCATCCTAAATATAGCCTACCACGCTTTTTAGCACATTTACCTGCTACGAGAACATTATTTCATGGTAAGACTACCGGTAGTTTTCAACATCTTTTTTTATTGCTAGTATGCTTGCTCATCAGATTTTTATGTTTTATTTGGTAGATAGCACACAACAGTTGAGGACTTTACAAGCATAGCTCAGCATTCCATTGTCATACGCGTGTGCTGACATACTACGAGCTAGCGCACAAGCTAATAGGTGAAAACAAGCGTGTCACTTCCTGTTTAACATTTCCTTTGTACGGCAGTCGATTTGAAGATTTAAAAGCAAACTACATTACGAAGCCATTTCGTAGCTTGCTAGGCTAACTAGCTCACAATTCAGACGGGGTATTTCATCATGTTTCCAATGATTTTTAACAAGTTTCCTTAGGATTTTGAAGACTGACTAGCATAATGCTAGCAAGGCTTACTTTTGTGTTGCCGCTGTCTTGTCGAAAGCAACATAAACCATTTGACAGAGAGATAATGCAATAGCAACAACAAACGGCAATTCAAGTCCTCCTACACCATCTTCCAATTGAAGCACTTTATGGCAGTGAAGCTTGTAAATATTGCAACAACAAAAAAGGTTGCAAACTGAAGACATTTGGAAAAGCTTGATTTAATACATGGTGAGACCTAAACGTGTCCTAACAACCAAAGTGTGAAGTTCTAACTGGAGGGAATTGCAGTTTTTGTTTAATTCATGAACACGCTTGTGAAGAAGTAGCACGTACTCGGCCATTAATCACAAGCGTCGCGTCGCTGCTTTTTCAAACGAGAGATTGATGCTTTGATGAAGCTTGCGCTAACTCTGATGATACCAATGATGTGCGATATCTATTACCCTTTTTTGTTTTGTTTTCCTTGGCACCATCCAGACTGCGACAGGTGTGATCTTTACCACAACACTTAAATACAATCTTTTTTTTTTTTCCTGTTCCAGCCTCAGGGCTCCATTTTTCAAGACAACCCGTGCAGGTTTGGGACAAAAAATGGCCTTTTTGACAACAGCCGTAATAAGAAATTTTCAATAAATCAAGCGTGAAGGATTCATACCTGCGCTCGCAAAACAAATAACACCAGGCCACTGCGCCGACCTCAATTTTATGCAAGACGATAAACGTGTTTTCATAGGCGGTGTGTCCTTTAAAAAGGGACAGCGCTTTTTATGCGAGCCCCCCCCACCCCAAAAAGTCAGCTATTATTAAAGTTGAAGTATACATAAAGGATGTTCCTATAACAGCCCCAAAACAAGAATGGCTCTCATTCAAAAACCATAATACAACAACCGCCAAAAAGTACGAGACGTTTGTAACGTTAATGAGCTACTGAGCACGTCTGTCAATTTTAACAGCGAGACTTGAAACTGTTCTTCTCCAGTCCTCTAGGTGGCAGCATTGCTGCAAGCTAGCAGCTAGTCAGGGTTATAATGGTTCGTTACGGATCCCAAATGGAACGTCCGCCACACTTAGCGTACGTCATGGCTACCTTTATGATTTCTGCGATGTTTTAATAGTTATTCATGGTGAACCTGGTGCTTAGTACAGTCTGCCTCATAGTCGAGAGGTCCCAGGTTCAAATTTGGGATCCTGGCTTGTTTGGGGGATTTAGCTTGTGGGCTGGGACCTGGGAATCAATTCTATTAATAATTCATTGATAGTTAATCTGCATAATTGATTCATTATAATAGTTTGATGAAAATCTTCTTTAGATGGCCAACGCGCCGAGACTTCTACTGCTTGTAGCTGTTAAATTTTTCATCAATTGCTTCATCAAATCAATGGAATGCCTCACAATCGATTCTTCCTGATATATTTTTTTTAGGAATTATTTTCATAATGCGACTATCACAATCAACTCGACAAAGTGCAATTTCTGCAGAAATTGTGTGGGAATGCTGAAAAGCTGAATGCTATTAGCCGAATGCTATTAGCTGAATGCTATTAGCTGAATGCTAAGATTTGAATGCATGTGCTTATGAAGTAAATTGAAAGATGAATTACTAAAGTGCCCAAGCGGGGTTTATTTTGAAAAGTGTCATCTGATGCTGAAAGCTAACATCGCATTTAATCATTTCAGTGACATTATAATCCATTTCCTGACATGGTAGTCAGGAACTTAGCATAATGCTCATGGATATATTTGCAGTGTACAGTCGGAGGTGGGATTCAAACCAGCGTCCTCCTGGTAACTAAGAAGTATCAGACAGGTGGTAATGATGTATGGAAGTGGGGTTGGAAATTTGGACTTAGAAAAATTTCAATGTCTGTCCCATTGAAAACGAATGGGGAAAAGTTTATATTTAATGCTTCAAGCATTCCCTCAATAAATGTTATGTTACCAGTGAATAAATGTGTGGTTAGTTGAGTTGTGAGACAGACATTTTCGGACAAAATATTCCTCCGCCGTTGCCAATCCGTTTTGAAATGAATTGCCAGATAGTTACGTCCACTTTCCTTTCGGTACTCCAGCGAGGCAGACGTGCTGAAAAGAAAGCGAGCCCAAGTGGAGCTCCCGCCGTTCGTCCGTCACTCAGCGTTACCGGCTTGATGTTTTACGGCCTGCGCGCCGCGCGGCTCGCCGCGGATGCTTCAGTCCAGCTGAGCCGCCTTTGTTACCGCACAAAGTCATTTCCATAATTGGCACGGCACCAAATCTGATTTTTCTGAAAAAAAATCGCTCGACGTTTTGGATATTATTTATTCACCACCTCAAAGGTGCTCGAACAGTTTCGGCTGTGAGACTCCAGATTTTCATTCGGAACACAAGGAGGAAACAAATTGTGCCGAGTAATGTCGGAAACCAGCCTAAATGGAAAAGCACTCACATAGGTTTGACCTAACGTTGTAAGACCAATGATTTACTGAAACGACAATTTGCCTACATGCGTACAGCGCTTGATTCCGTTCTGCTCGGCTGCTCGGCTAATATCTTCTCAATTGGGGCTCCGAGTTGGCAATATGCCGTATTTATTTGCTGGATGACGACCAAAGGCGGGAATTGCTTTCACAGCTCGACATTCATATTCAGAACATGAACTCATATTTAGTCATGAAGTAGGGAAAGTAAAAAAAAAAAAACACAGCAATGTGGAACTGACACCAGGGGAAGTTCATTCGGGGACATTAACTCTTTGACTGCCAAAAACGTTAAATAACGTTTCGTAAAATCCTATGGAGGAGTGCCAAAGACGTTAAAAGACGTTTTTTTCCAAAACAGGTGAAACTAACCATTTTCTATTGTTGATTACTCAAAAACGGAATAAGGTAGAAACAAACTTTTTTTTTTCTGAGGGAAGATGAGAGTCCAATCTTGTTTTGGCAGTATGTGTGTTTCCATAGTCCAAACACATAATTTTCTATGGACCTTGAAAGATCAGTCAAAATGCTTAAAATTGGCTGGCACCCATGGCATCCCTTTTCTGAAAACGTCTGGCAGTCAAAGAGATAAAGTGTTCCATGACAGAGTTGAAGGATTAGGGTTAAGGTTCGACCCAAACCAGTTAGGATTTCAAATACATTATGGATGTCAAGGCAGGTTTACGTCTTCAGATGACGTTTTTTTGGGGTTCAACACAGGGCTTGGGTTTCAAATTTAGAATTAAAACTTAATGGCTTAAATGGGGTTCCAAGTCAGAATTAGGGTTGTAAGTAAGGATTCGTGTTTCAAAGTCAGGTTTAAGGTTTCAAACAAGGTTTAAAAGTTTGAAATGACGGTCCCAAGACAAGGTTGGGGTTTTATAGTAAGGTTTCAAGGATGGGTTAGGATTTTAAAGTAGTGTTTCAAGCCAGGATTTGGGTTTCAAAAACAAGGCTCACGACAGATGTCAATTTAAGGCCATAGCGATCATTAACGACCATCTTGGGATTTTATTTTTTTAAAAAAAAAAGCCAAACAGACTGACAAATGTCTCGAAAAAGAGAAGTTGTTGGAAAGGCATGCCGAGATGAAGAAGGTCAGCGTGAATGCTGACGAACAGAGAAGCACACTTGTCATTGGTGGGGAGCCCTTCAAGTCAATGGCAGCCCTATCAATATCTATAGACGAGCCGCGGCTGCCGCGAGCACACTGGATCATACTTCAACTTCAAGCGACTCACTTGAATTCAAACACATGCACGCACACACTTCATCACCTTATACATCCATTTCAGACTCACAAACTCCACAATTTCCATTCTGCCTTGGAGGTTTGCCAACTTTCACAGCACTTTCATCTTAAACTGGATTTACACTGCAGGTCCAATTCGGTGTCTGTCTGTAGCCTATTTTTGTGATCGTCCATTTGCACCGGGTTACAATCATATTGTAAGAACAAAAAGCGTTTAGGGATTAAGACAAGTTTAGGGTTTCAAGCAGACATTAGCGTTCTCAATAAGGCTAAGTGTTTCAAATTGAGATTTTACAGCCTTCTCGGTTGTTGCATGGTTTAGAAACCTGAAGTTGTCTGAAAAGAATCAACTCGGCAAAAATGCTAGCAAAGGGAGCTGGGGAAAAAATCTTTTAAAATCAGCATCAACAATGCCCTTGTTAGAACTAAGAACTCACTAGAACGATCCCATATTTACTCTGATAGTATTGCAAAGCATTTATTCACAGGGATGTGATTTGACCAAAGTGAAATTATCTGAAAATTTAGCCGGGGGTCTGGGGGCCGCTGGCTAGGTCCAGGGCAGTGCCCTGGTGGGGGGACACGGGGGGCAAAGATAAAAAAAAAGCGGAATTCCGCGAATTAGCGGGAAAATCCCATCCCTGTATTCAGCAGTATAAACTTGTTGGAATCATGAAGTTGTCTGTGAAGAAGAGCAGAGCGTGAGAAAGGGCATGACTCCTACTTCTGCTGCTGTGCCCTTATCACTAAATAAAGACAGAAAGAAAGAAAAAGATGTCCGTATTATTATCTACGCAATGACTCATGTGCGCGATGGTTTTAATGTCGCTGCTGTGTCACCCCTCCCCTTTAGAGCAGCAACGGCTATGCAACTAGGTACTACCCAATAAAAAGAGAGGGCTCGGTGGAGTGTGCTTCAGAGCGGGTAGGAGATTATAATCTGTGCACATCTCTGTCCGTTCTCCTCGCGATCAAAACAAATCTAAGTCTCTTGTCTTCCTTCCGTGTCTGTTGTTTATTAAATGTTCTAGGTTGACTGAACCTGACAGGCCTAAAAAGAAAAACTCAAAATCCAAAATTACAAAGAAACACAGTGAAATAAAATGCAAAAAAAGAACACCTGGACAAGACACGGGTGGCTGAGAAAGATGATTGGTAGACTAGGGACCGGTCTGGCGAGACAGACATGAAAAAGGGAGACACATGAGAAAAGTAAATATAATCAAAAGTAAATAAAACGTAGATGATGATCTGTGATCTTGGGTTTTAAACATTTACGATTAGGGTTTCAAACCTGGTTGTGGGTTTCCATAGAGGTTTGAAGCCAGTGTTAGGGTTTCAAATTGGGATTTCAGTAGAGATTTAGGATTTCAAGCAAGGATTATGGCTTCATACTATAAACAAGGGTTAGGGTTTCAGACAAGATTTTCAAGTCTCAATAGCATTTTCAGAGGTTCTAGTTTGAAGCAATGCAGATAATTTCAGCATTTTTCTGTGCTTTGGCCTTCTAGTCTGCTCTTTTGCTTGACCTTTCTGACTCTGTTGACAGTTTGGACTGTGCGATTTCCATAAAGCGCTCGTAACGAGGAAGCACGTCAATCTGTTGGGACCGTTTGAAGGCAGCCTTCACATTTGTGGGCAAATATCTCCCACTGAACAGAAAACACCAAGACAAAAAGTAGCTAGCGTCTCCAAAAAAGGTGAGGGGAAAAAAAATGCAGACGCGCAAGCCCGGCTTTTAGCCGAGAGGAACGATCCCCCAAGACCTCTTGCACTGTGTTGGCTCAGCACACGAGCTGCCTCCGCAAACACGGCGTCAGCTTTTCTTTACGGCCGCCGCTAACACAGGTGCAGGCTACCGATTGCTAGTGGTTAGCGTTGCCATGGAAACGCACAGTGGAGAAAACACATTCTCTAATACTGTAGAAAGGATAAGCAAATGTGAACAGGCAAGGGACGTCAAGTCAAATGTAGTTCAAGTCGAGTCGAGTCTCTGATGACTTTTTTTTTTTAAGCCAAGCAAGTGGCGGGTCCTCAAATTGGTGTCGACAGACGCAACAGCACGGCTGCCCCGCGGCCACCATGTAGGACAGGAAGTGAGCGTGGTGGCAGGTGGCCACGTGGCGACCTGACACACGCTGGAGGCGTTCAAAGAGAGCAAAAACGGCGCCGGGAAAAACACAAAGCCGTAACAGGTCACTCATGTCTTACAAACCGTCATTTGGGTGAGCATTTAAATGTTAGCAATTGCAGCTGCTATTGTTTACATTTGTGGTGGAAATGATTCAAAACATTGGAAATAATTAAGGCTTTGTAATTTGTTTATTTTCAGAAAGTAAAAAAAAAAAAAAGGTTCATGCTCAAGTTAGGGTTTCAAATGGGTCAGCGTTTCAGATTAGGGTTTCAAAATAGGGATTCAAGACAAGATTAAGTTTTCAAATTAGGGTTTCAAGGCAGCGTTAAGATTTAAAAGTAGGGGTTGATGCTTACGTTAGGGTTTTAACTCATTTGCTCCCAAAAACGTTTAAATACGTCTTTTAAATATGACCATAGTCCCAAAAACCTATTTATACATTTTTTTTATGCTAGAGCACACAGAAGGCTTTGATTCAGCTTCTGAACTGAAGAGAAAGTTTAAAAGCAATGGTAGTTATTACAAAAAAACAGCCTGCAGGTGGCAGCAGAGTATAAGAGCTCAACCAGGGCTGTGTTGCAAAAAGGCTATTTTCCCCAGTATTTTAAACAGATTTGTGAATAATGATGAAAGCTGTATTCTAATGCTAATTGCTGCAATATGGAAACGGGGGTTACCGTTTCCATATTAGGGCTTCAAGACAGTGGTAGCTTTTCAAAACGGGATTAAGGTTTTAAATTAGCGTTCAAGACAGCATTATAGTATCACAAAAGGGTTTCATGTTTGGGTTAGGGTTTCAAAGAGGGTTTCAAGACGGTGTTTAGGATTTGAGACAGGATTAGGGTTTCAAAGAAGGGTTGCATGCTTGGATTTGGGTTTCAAACAGAGGTTGGGATTTCAGACAGTGTTAAGGTTTTAAAGAATGGTTTCATGCTTGGGTTTGGTTTTCAAACAGGGGTTGGGGTTTCAGATTAGGGTGTTAGGGTTTCAAATAAATCTTTCAAGCGGTTAGTGCATCTCCTTCCAAATTTGCGCCCATTTTTGCACCTTACGAAAATGGAGCCTTTGTGAGCAAGACTGAAAGTTAGCACAGAGTGAAGTTTTTATTGGAGGTGTGCCACTGATCGATTAAATGCAATAAAGGTTGCGAGACAGCAAAGAGAGACAGACTACAGGGAGAAACCTCCAGGAAGAAGCGGGTTCAAACCAGGCAATACTTTGCCAATCGATCCACGAGGACACTTTGGATTATTCATGACGTGTGTAAATTCAAGGCGGCGGCGGCATTTTTTTGGGGACGTGCTCATCTTTTAAAATTCATGGATGACGGTTTTTCATATCACGAGTGATGAAACTAAACCACGATGGAGAGACCATTTTCTTATTAGCAAATAGCAGGAAGTGACCATGTGGTGACGGCGATGATGGGAAATATTGAACAGGTTTTACATTTATGATTGTTTTGCCTAAACCGGGGAAGAAAAATCAATCTTGACACACCCCACACAAACCACAGCATAATCACTTAAAATGATCTTTTTCTAAATCACTCTGAGCACATCCCACAAAAAAAAGTGTAATTACTCAGGATGATTAAAACGCGCAAAAAAAATCTGTGTTGATACACACCACAAAACAGGATAATCACTTAGGATGATCTTTACAATATATATATATATATATATATATATATATATTACAACACTGCGCACCACAGAATGAGTGATTATCGTGTGGTGTGAGGGCTTTTAAGAAAGAACCTAAAAAAATTGAAACCTGAGTGATTCATCTGTGGTGCACAATTATGGGCGACATTTATTAAAATGATTATCCTAAATTTAAGGATGACCATAAAACACCCCCCTCCCACACTACAACAAAATGGCTAAGGAATAATCTCAGCCCCACCACAATACAGGATAATCACAGAGGATTAATTACTCTTAACACACCCGCACCTGATTTTTTTTGAATTACTCTTAACATTCCACAAGATCAGATTACAACACATAAATACGTATTATAACGACATTATTTTCCATTCTAAAGGCAACCTTCTCCAACATAATCATTTGCGTTGCTTCAGTGCTAGTGTACATTCTTTGTGAGTTTACAGCAATCTAGCAATCTATTCATGATGATCTTCTTTGTGATACACAAGGAGAGAAAAAAATATATTTTTAC